>NC_133656.1:239535720-239835720 GCF_009905375.1 Apium graveolens
AGATAATGCTCTAAATGGAAGATTGAAGGATTGTGACATTATCATTTGATGAGCTTCTAGTGATGAGAACTAAAGAATTGAAATATATTCATTATCTTCTTGAGGTTGACGGTCAAGTATCTAAGGAGTGGTCTGATTTGATTTTCTATTCTATAAGAAGAAGGTTTCTAGATAGATATAATATTTTTGTTGTGTGTTTGGTATGGAGTTCAATAGATATATATTTTTTCTGATTTAGTTGATTATTTTTGTTTATTTATGTTGGGTATAATTAACACTACACGCGATAATCAGATAGTTATATTAATCAGAATTAACAAGAAAAGGCAATAAACCAATTAACAAAATAAAACACGAAGGCAAAACAGCAAGATATAATCAGTAACTGAATTGACAAAGAGAGAATAAAACACTTAGTTGTAACATAAATTTTACAAATCTGAAAGAACCAATAACAGCTAAGGCGCCTAGCCTTCAAGAAGTCTAGACTGTTCTTGAAGAGATTATTGCCCCACTTTCGCTGTGTTGAGTTGCAGCAATATCACTTACAGGATATAATAGCACAGAGCACTACGTTCACAGTCACGTATTGCTCAACAGCGACCTGTATATCAGTTTGCCCAGAAAACCTATGTTATAATCTGTATGTTATGAAGGAGAGAAAGAGAGATAAGTAGCAGCTAGGGTTTCACAAGTCTGTAATGTGTTAATATTTTTCCAAACATTTAGTTCTGTCTATAATACAAAACAAAACGAAATTGAATATATTAAATTAAGTAAAATAAATATCCTGACTTAAACAACATTTAATTGAATATTATCAGAATCAGAAACGTAACAGTCAGCCTCAACAAATCCAGACCAGGCGTCAGTAAATATTTTACCTAAACAAGTAGTAAAATTCCGCGTCCAAATCGCCCTTCGACCCGAGTCATGGCGAGGCGGTGCACGTGCGTGTGCGCGAGGCACACAATAACACCATGCACACCCACATGCCTTAATAGTTGTATACTACTCTTGCACATGGTACTATATATAACACACAACCCCTCTTTTCCTTATCAATGTGGGATAAACCCACACACCCAATTTCATGCTACTAACTTCACCTCAAATTCTATATGGATTACACTAAGAAAATGACTTAGATCCAAACATGAAAGTTTAAGTCCTCATTACAAGGAACAACCTCCAGAATTAGTTTTAGAAAATTACATCAAGAACATGTCTAAAATATGCCTCAAACTTTCCATTTTCTAACTGTTTCTTAGATCCTACTCTAGGTCATATCTCCGAACGACCTGTGTTATATGAATCGATTCGTTAAGGTGTCAATTGGACTGAAATACAACAACAGAGTCCCGTATTTAGAGGTCTGTCTGAATGTATTCATGAAAATCCAATTGATGAAGGGACAACCTATTATTCGGATGATCGAATATGGTACGTATTTGCTTAGTAGTTAAAGTGCACATGATTTTATATAATCTAAATGATATTTTAATCTTTTGTAGAGAGGCAAAGATTCTTGGATCTTTTGGATTTTTTTGATCATCATGACATGACGGTTCTTAACGATACTTGTCTTCTAAGTTTGCAATCAATTGTCGATAAGTATTTTTTTTGATGATTATTTGGAATTCTGTACCAATCAGTTGATTGGGAGGCCAATGGCATATGCTATATCGAGACTATATCTCGATCCACCTTGTTACTTTGATGTGTGTTCTGACCCCCGCAATAACCAAAAAGTTGAACTTGCAAAGTATCACTTCTCTAAAAATTTTAAGAATGTAAAAAGGTAATCTCCTACTTTCTTAGTTTAAATTCATCCGATATTACTGGTACTTGCAATTTTACAATTTTAAGGCATTGGGATGATTTTTTGCAGGCATTGGGATGATATTTTGCAACTATTTGCGCCTCTTTTTGATGTGGTTTTGATGAGCAACCATCTTGAGGCAGAGTGATGACAAAATTTATGAATTATGTATGGCGTATACGGAGAAAAAGAATCTACTTACTCTCATAAAATGGTCATATTTGACTCTTGATACATTGCTTGAGGCTGAAAAAATGTTTTCTCCAGGGATAATTTGTCTGAAAATGTCAAAGTGGCTATATCCTATCAAGTGGAGTCACCAAAATTTAATCAAGCGGTGTTTAAACACTTTGACAATTTTAGTAAGCTGCATAATCTGAAATTGCACAAGTATTTATGGTATAATTATAGTAATGGCATTGAATGCTTTGAAATGAACTACAAATATAGGTCGGTAAGGGCTGTGAATTGTGATGGTTCTAATGAGTATAGTGTTTATTTTCAATTACATCGAAATCACCTTGAGAGGTTGTTGTCGGGCGAAAGTACTGAGACTAATAAATTTTCTCTTTTCGGTCCAAAGACTTTTTTTATCTCTCTACTCACCTCATAACATAAAAGGAGAAGATCTTTTTTGGTTTTTATTTGAGGGGCAGTGATGTCAAGACCAAGAAAAATCTTTCAAGTGCAGTTTTTTTGTCTTTTCATAAAAAGATTTTGGAAGCGAAAACAAGGATGACTGTACATTGAAGTTTAATGGTAATTTTACAAGCTATTCCATTGTTGGAATAGATAGATTCCCAGGATAGGATCAACTTGTTAGTCAACAATCAAAATACTTCTTGATGGATGCGATGTACATCAGAGTTCTTATAAAATCTCAGGGACGACGATGGGGTAGCGCATGATGAGTTACTGCACAGGGCCTCCCAAATAATAGGGCCCCAACTTTTCATTTTAAAAATTAAATAGAAATACAAATTTAATTCTTAAAAAAAATTGGTCAAGTTTTTCTTAAAAAATATAAGAAATTTGGATGAAATAAGAGAATTATATTCATTAGAGTTCTTAAAAAAAATTTATGCTTTCATAATGTAAAAATTATATATAAAATTTTAATAACTATTTATGTTACTGATGCACTTATAAAAAATGAGTTTTTCCAAACTCAAGTTATAGAAATTTTATTTACGAACAATTATGTCGTAACAAAGACTAAATGTTGATGATTATTTTGTTGCAAAATAATCTCTTCAAGTGAATATATCGAAATGTATTTGTGGTTTACAATGTATTTTTAATAATTGATTTTATTTAAAATCTGTTACTTGAATTTCTTATTAAAATAAATATTACAGACTCAATTTTGAAATTTCGCACAAAGCCCCTGTAAAATTCGGTAATATTTGAAACTTAAACTATTTCTTTACAATATTTAATATCTCATTTATATATTAAGATATTTATGTATATGTCTGGTGGCTGGACGCCGAAGCTAGTATTTTCTCGGAAGAAAATTTGGCAGATGAAATAATAGCAAGGTTATGTGATAAAATAAATGGAACGGTCCCGTAACAAGTGTTTCTATCAAATCTGGAGATTCAGAGGCTTTGTGCAGCTGCTATTAAATTATGCTCTATCAGCCTGTGGCACAGTTGTGTAAACTTTCTTTGAAAATCTCCTATTCCATTTTCTTTGTTAAAACGCCGAGTCTTTCCGGTTCTTATTTTAAAAGTTTTTAGCCAAAAGTTGACTTTAGTTTCAACCCAAGTAGCTAGCTTTAGCATTTTGATTTGCAGTTATCACTTTGCATATGCTTAATTTAATTAAATAATACAAATCCAAGACTGCCTTGCATTATGGTTTCTTTAGTAGGGGCCATTAATTAAAATATATGATTGTCTTGGTTATATTTCCCTTTTATTACTTATGAGTATATCGTCACTGGGTTAAATCTCATATCTTATATTAATCACTGAAGTGAAACCCATATATCAGAATCTTCATTATACTTATTGGGGTCTCTAATGTGGTAGCCGATAATGACACTCCTGTTAGTTTGACTAGTTGATTTGACGGTAAAAGTTATAATGCTGATCTGGCTTTTACGTGGCTAGTGATTTGGATTCCACATGCTTATATGTATGTATATAATTATTTCCCCCATTATACCAAAACATTAATTGCACATAGTTACATATATTAAAAAAATATATAACAGATTATGATAACGAACGAGTGATTCTAAGAATTGGTGTTGCTAACACCAGAATAATAAAATAGGGTATTTCTAAACCATTTAAAAAATATTTAAACTAGGGACTAATTATTGTGAATTCCTTAAAAGATAATAAAATTATAAAAATTATTAGTTCTTTTCTTACAAATATTTGAAGTTTAGAATTTAAAATTTACCATAACCTTAACAAGAAAGGACAAATGGTTGTAATTTTTTTTAATAACGACGATATTTTTTCTTTTAAATTAAATAAGGACTGAGATTTTAAAAATATAATATGATTTCATTAATAAATTTTGAAAAATGGAGAGTTATAATAAATATTCATTCTGTTTAAATAATTTAAAAAGAAAGATTGAGAACTTAAAATAAAAAAAATTATTTTAATTTTAATATAAATTTTATACTTCTCTATGCTTAAAACACAAAATCAAAATACGGTGCATCCGATTTTTGCAGGTTTATGTTAATGACAGCCATAGATTACTGCAATTTTACTCATTGGCACTAGTGCCACATACATATGCATACAAACAAAAATTATGACATGTGTAATCTAGTTAACGGTCAAGTAACAACCACCTTAGCCTCCGTTACTTTTACTGTCAAGTCAACTGGTCAACTAACGGAAGTATCATTATCGGCTACTAAAATGATGCATTAGAGACCCGATAAGTATTGTCAAGATTTTGATATATGGGCTTAACTCTAGTGACCAATTTGAGATTTAACTTTACTAGCCAGTTTGCCACTAGCTAATTGTACTTGCTTTTTTCTCGTTTAACCATCATTCTACCGCACATAAGCAGAATATACTATTTTCATTGCTTCTAAATCTATATATCCTTATTCAGAATTTTCATGTCACAACTTATGTTCTTTTTTGAATGTTCTATCATTGTTGGTTATAGGCCCAATAAGGCCCATTGAACGAAGGCCCATTAAGCGGTTAAGCTACTGGGCCGAAGGACCTCCAGGCCCGCGTAACGAAGGCCCACGGAAGCCCAGGCCGAGGCCCACTACTCGCGGACCGTTGGACAGAACAAGGGACATAACGCCCCTTTTTTCCTCCCTCCTTAATGATTTGTAACGGATAAGCATTCATGGCAGGATTGGGTATAAAAACTCTTGTGAAGTAAGATAAAAAATACACACATTCTCAACACTCTACCCTTATATTACTACCCCACTTTTACAGCCAGATTCTGATTCTCACACCGGAGGTGAATCGGGGGTACAAACCCTCGCATTCTCTTCACTTTCAGGTACGACCGAAGTCATCTTCAATCTAGCCGAAGCCTGTTAACGCGACCGAAAGGATCTGGGCGTAACATTTGGCGCCATCTGTGGGAAATACGAGAGTTACAAGTTGAGAAGACTATGACAGAAATTCATGAGCATTCACCGCCACCTGGTTTCACCGACAAGGGACAACCATCCTCCCTAGTCGACGAGGACGGGGTTATCACGCTAACCCCTGAAGAAGAGGGCTTACTCCTAAAGATCCAGGCAGAAAAGGCCGCAGAGAAGGGTAAGACCAAAGTTGATCAGATTGACAAAGAAGCGGAAGCGCGAGCCAAGAAAAGAGAAGCCGATGCGCTCCGGCTGAAAGCCCTGCAACTGCAGATGGAGGAAATTAAACTGCAAGAACGAGCCTTGAGGGAAGCGATGCGGGCTGAAGAGACCGGCGGAGCACATAAAGATAGAAGGGAACATAGGGCGTATGACGAAGAAGATGAGTCTGACTCTGATTCGCATCCCCGAAGGAAGAGGGCAAAGAAACCCTACTTTTCTGATTCAGATGAGGAGCCCGATGGATCCCGCCTCAGGCTCAATCGCTTAGAGAAGGCCCTGTTCGGTGATAGGAGGCCCGATCGAGAACCTGTTGTAACACAAGAGATTGAACTGTACCGACCCCCTCCGGGCGAAGAGAGACAATTCCCCAAGATGAGTGAGTTTAACGGGAAAGGGGACCCCGAGGACCACTGTGAAAAATATGAACTCCTGATGATTGGGATGGGCCACAACGATATCATGCTGTGCAAAATGTTCTAGACTTATCTCAAAGGGTCTGGCTCGATGTGGTACAAATCCCTGAAGCCTCGGTCCATCGGGTCTTACGAGCAGTTGAAGAGGAAATTCTTAAAGTACTACTCGCACCTGTACCGAAAGGCGAAGGATACCGAAGCCTTGGTCCATTGTCGGCAGAGGGCGAATGAAGAGCTGGGGGATTATCTCGCTAGGTTCAAGGAAGAAGCGGGGATGGTCACCAATCTGGATAAAATCAAAGCAATGGGCTTCCTAACGGCGGGGCTAGACCCCTATAAAGGTAAAAAGCTTCGCTCATCTCTTTACGATTTTCCCCCAAAATCCCTAAATGATATATATGTAAGAGGCGAGAATATTCGCCGAAAGATGGAAAGTATTGGGGGATATAAAGACTCAAGAAGGGACGACCGATCAAAGCGAGCCGACAGATATGAGGGCTCAAGATCAGGATCTGACCGGAGGGATAGCAGAAAGGAAGGAAGGAAGGAAACGGATCGTGGGACCGAACGACGTCGAGATAGAGATTCGGCCGTGTTCACTCCTTTGAATGCGCCGATCTCCAAGATTCTCCATGAGATAAAGGGCAAACCAGGATTCGTTCGCCCCGCCAAGATGAAGGTCCCGAACCACAAGAAAAATCCCGATAAGTATTGTGACTATCACAGGGACAAGGGGCATAACACTGATGAATGCTATCACCTCAAGAAGCTCATTGAGCGCATGATCAAAGACGGCGAGCTTAATCAGTTCGTCCGAGATCTGAGAGATAGATTGGGGCCGAAGGAGAACCCATAGGAGGAAGTAGAGGCCGATGAGCCAGAGCGAAGGGACATGATACAGGGCGAAGTGAAAACTATATCTAGGGGAAGCATCCTGGATAAGGATAGTAAGACAACAAAGAAGAAGTATGCCCGACAGGTGTACAATCTGTATCAATTCGGACAGGCAAAGCCCCACATGCCCATGACCTTCAGCACTGAAGACTATGAGGATGTCATTCGCCCGCACGAGGACCCTCTGATCATCAATCCTATCATTGGGCAGAACAAGATATGGAAAGTGATGGTGGATACCGGCAGCTCGGCCAATATACTATTCCACAAAACCTACTGTAAGATGAACTTGGCAGGAGAGCAACTAGAGCCCTGTAACGAGGCTCCCCTTTATGCCATCGGAGGACATCCTATTCAGTTCGAAGGAACGATTACTCTTCCGGTCCTCCTGGGCAAGTTGCCGTATACCACCAAGAAACTGGTGAAGTTCTATGTGGTTCGGATTGAAAGCCCGTACAATGCAATATTTGGCAGGCCCTTCTTATCAACTTTCGAAGTAGTGGAGTCTATACCCCACCTCAAACTCAAGTTCCCAACTGAAAAAGGGGTGGGAGAAATGAGAGGCGATCAGAAAACCGCCCGAATCATAATGCTCGAGGACCTTGAGAAAGACTAGGAGTACGAAGGGCCAGATGGAACCGGGAAGAGGAAGCGGGCAGAATCCGAACCCAGCGGAAGCCGGGAAACATTGAACATCGAGCTGGAGAAATTTGGGGCTGATCTCTCAAGCCCAATTGTCGAACCCGCAGCAGAAACCGAAGAAGTGGAATTGTACGCGGGACATTCGAGAAAGATGGTCCGAATTGGAAAAAATATGGGGGCGGGTCTGAAGGCAAAGGTAATAGCTGTCATCCGGCAATACCATGATGTGTTCGCCTGGGGGCCCGAAGATATGCCCGGATTGGATCCCAAGACGGCAACGCACTGCTTGAATGTGCAGCCTGAGGCCAAACCGGTAAAGCAGAAGAAGAGGACATTTGCAGTCGAACGACAGAAGGTAATAGAAGCCGAAGTGGAAAAACTTTTAGAAGCCAAATTTATCGAGGAGATCGAGTATCCTGACTGGCTAGCCAATGTGGTGGTCGTGAAGAAGTCAAATGGGAAATGGAGGATGTGCGTGGATTACACTGATCTCAACAAAGCATGTCCGAAGGATCACTACCCTTTGCCTAACATTGACCAACTAATAGACGCAACGGCAGGATATGAGGTACTTAGTTTTTTGGACGCTTTTTCTGGTTATCATCAAATTGCTATGAATGATAGGGATGTGCCCAAGACAGCGTTCATAACTCCGAAGGGGACTTATGCTTATATTAAAATGCCCTTCGGACTGAAGAACGCTGGAGCCACATTCCAGCGAATGGTGAACAAGGTCTTTAAAGAGCAGATCGGGAGGAACATGGAAGCATACGTGGATGATATGATAGTGAAGTCACTATTCCGAGATCATGCTAAAGACTTAAAGGAATGCTTTGAAACTCTCCGAAAGAACAACGTGAGGATTAATCTGAACAAATGTACCTTCGGAGTCTCTAGTGGAAAGTTTCTCGGGTACATGGTCAGCGCCCGGGGAATAGAGGCGAACCCGGAGAAGATCGAAGCAGTTATCAATATGGAACCTCCCAAATGCATCAGAGATATACAGAAATTGACGGGCCGGCTTGCCGCCCTTCGGCGTTTCATTTCCCGGTCAGCCGAGAAAGCACTTCCCTTCTTCGCCGTGCTCAAAGGGTCAAAGAATTTTGAGTGGGGGCCCGAATGCCAAAAGGTGTTCGAAGAAGTAAAAGAATATTTGACAAAGGCACCACTCTTGATGAGGCCCGATCCGAAAGAAACTCTTCAGCTTTATTTAGCTGTGTCCGACAGAACTCTAGGAGCCGTCCTTGTGAAAAAATATGAAGGTAATCAACATCCTGTGTTCTACGTGTCCCATGTCCTCAAGGACGCAGAGACAAGGTACCCCAACACCGAAAAATTCGTATATGGGTTGGTTATGGCCTCCCGAAAATTGTGACATTATTTCCAAGGCCGGACGGTCCAAGTTGTCACCGACCAACCTCTGAAGAAGATTTTGACTAGGCCCGAAGCCTCTGGGAGAGTCGTAGCATGGTCCATCGAACTCGGGGAATTTGATCTCGAATATGTTCCCCGAACGGCAATTAAGGCCCAGGCTTTGGTCGACTTGTTGAATGCACATTCTCGGTTCCGAAGGATCTCTCGCCTAATGAACAACTAATCCGGATCCCAGGAAAGTGGAAGCTCTTTGTAGATGGGTCGGTAGCCGGAAAAAAGTGTGGGGCCAGCTTGATCTTCTCCAGCCCCGAGGGATTTGAAATATGCCAAGCCATAAGGTTCGACTTCCCCTTGACAAATAATGAGGCCGAATATGAGGCCCTCCTCGCAGGAATGAAGCTTGCCCGAAGCCTCGAGGCGAAGCACCTAAGGGCCTTCAGCGACTCCATGTTGGTCGTGAAACACTTCACGGGGGAGTATGAACAAAGGGATCCCCGAACAAAAGCCTACGCTGCCAAGGTACGTGATGCTTCTTTATCATTTCAAACCTTTGAACTAAGTCAATTTGGCAGAGAGAACAATTCTAGGGCAGATGCCCTTTCCAGGCTAGCTTCGGCCGAGACACATAACTTAACTGGTTCTATTTACCTCACCGAAGCCAAGACACCTTCGATCGAGAAGAAAGAATGTCTAGAGATTCACCAGGGGAGCGACTGGATGACCCCCCTCAGGAATTTTTTGGAGAAAGACATTCTACCACCCGGCCGAAAAGATGCGCTGAAAATTAAATACAGAGCATCGAGCTACACTATAATCAAGGGGTGGATGTATCGCCGATCAGTCAGTCAACCCCTTCTGCGCTGTTTGAACAACGAAGAACAGCAACAGGCTTTGGAGGCAGTACACGAAGGAATTTGCGGCGAGCACCTGGCTGGTCGGTCGCTCGCCTTTAAAATTCTGCGGCAGGGATTCTTCTGGCCCACTCTGAAGGAAGACGCCATCGACTATGCAAAAAGATGTGTACAATGCCAGCTGTTCTCCAATGTCCCAAATCAGCCTCCAGAAGAAATGACCTCTGTACTAAGCCCAATTTCATTCCCCGTATGGGCCGTGGATATAGTTGGCATACTGCCCACTATCATGAAGCAAGCGAAATACTGTATAATCGTCATCGACTACATGACCAAATGGGTCGAAGCCCGTCCTCTGTCAACCATAACCGAAGAAGCCGTTAAAAAGTTGTTCCTGGAACAGGTCATTCTCCGGTTTGGCATTCCGAAAACCTGCATCTCAGATAATGGAACTCAATTCATTGGAAACAAATTCCGCAAGTTTATGCACCACTTCGGTATTGAACAGAAATTTAGCTCAGTCGCCCACCCGCAAGGAAATGGGGCAATCGAGGCGGGGAACAAGGTGATATTCCTAGGGAATCAAGAAGAGGCTGGGCGAGGCCAAAGGAAGATGGGCGGAAGAACTCCCCTGGATCTTATGGGCCTACCGAACCACCCCCCGGACATCGACCGGAGAAACTCCTTTTAGAATGGCTTATGGCACCGAGGCCCTAGTTCCTTTTGAAGTGGCTTGGAATCATACCGAACCGAGACCTACAATGTGGAAACTAATAGCTTCGGGTTGAAGGTGAACGTAGACTTGCTGGAGGAAGAAAGAGAAGCCGCGCATCAAATGAATATGAGGTATTTACTGCAAACGGCACAACACTATGACTCCAATGTGAAGAAAAGGGCCTTCGGAGTAGGAGACCTAGTACTAAGGGAGTTGGCCGCATCCATGCCGGCCAAACAAGGAAAGCTCCAGCCTAACTGGAAAGGACCCTATAAGGTTATCGAGGTCGTTCGTCCTGGAACCTATAAGCTCGAAACGTTGTCAGGCGAAGCAATCAAAAACACTTGGCACTTAGTCGCCTTCAAAAAATTTATCAGTAAGAAATTTCCTAAAAGTTTGTATTTGAATTATATGTGAAGAATGTAAACAATTTGACTAAATAAAGATGCATTTCCTGTCAAAATTTCTTTATTTATATGTGTTGCGGCCGACCGAGTATTATCTGAGGGCGATCCCGAAGAAGATAAACCCTTCGGCCGCCGTCCTTGTCTAATTTGTTAATTAAAAGACATAAGGGGCAATCGCCCAAAAATCGAACATCACTACGGTATTATGACAACTTGAAATTGGTAAACACGAATTAAGGGCCTTAAGGGGCAATCCTAGAATAACGCCCTATCATTCGTCTTAATCATTTATTATTAATGAGGCCCAAGGAACCCCTGTCTTGGGGCTATCAAAGGAAGAACATGGTCCTTCGGCCTCGATAATGAAAAACTTTAATCCCAGGTTTAGGGGCGATCCCGAAGATGACCTGCTGATCTAGGGGCAATCGCCAAAAGATCAGCACCCATGTTCTCGCCTGAATTAAGTAAAAGGATTAACCGCCGAACTCACCTTCGGCCCTTAACCCTTGGGGTCGTAGGGGGTAAGAACACTTCGATAAAATCGTTGAGGCGAACGAAGCCGAAGATACGATTCATTTTATTATTGTTAATTTAACAAGATCGTTGAGGCAAATAAAGCCGAAGATACGATTCATTTTATTATTATTAATTCAACAAGATCGTTGAGGCGAATAAAGCTGAAGATACGATTCATTTTATTATTGTTAATTCAACAAGGTCGTTGAGGCGAATAAAGCCGAAGATACGATTCATTTTAAGATTGTTTAGGCAAATGAAGCCGAGGATACAATTCGATAAGTTCGTTAAGGCAAATGAATAAGCCGAAGATACGATTCATTTAATTTAAATTATTAAAATTGTTTAGGCAAATGAAGCCAAAAATACAATTCATTTTTCGTTAAGGCACCAATAATGCCGAAGAGACGGTTCGTTTTTAAGGCGAACAATTAAACGCAGTCGGACAATGCTAATGAAAAATAAAAGATGCATTAAAATATAAAACCTCGAAGGCTAGTTAAATTACAAAGAGTACCAACTACAAGGAGTACCAATTACAAAGAGTACCGATTACAAAAAATAGAAATACAGGAAGACGAACGAAGAATGTCGCTGCAAGAGTTGGGTACGACCATGGAAACACCAACGGAAAACTTCGCAACAAGATCATCTTCCGTCATGTCAAGCACCTTAGTGCTGAAGGTTTAGGCTTGACGGTCTTCATCCGAGAGCTCTTCGTCTTCGCCGGAGGAGACAGGAGGGACTTCGACGGCTGGACGGCCGATAGGATCCTCCATGCTGTCGTCCAGCAACTGCTTATTGTCCCAGTTCAGGCCATGGGCCTTCTCCAGGACATAATCAGTGCCGAACTGGAAGCAGCGTTCCTCCGTCCGGTCCAGCTGCTTCTGCTTCTTCCGAAGCTCCTTTCGGGACCTCTTTAGCTGGACGTTCCGGTGGGAGATCCTCCGGTTCGCCCTATCCAGCTCAGTCTCCGACCGAGATCTATCCTTCTTCAGCTCAGCGACTTCTACCTCGTTCTGGGCTTTCACCTTTACAAGTTCCTCCTCGGCCGTCGTAGCCCTCCTCTCCAACTCCTTCATCTCGGCCATGCGAGTCTCCATATCCTTAACCTTATCCTCCACGGCTGCAGCCCAAGGGGCAGCCTGCAAAAGGACAACAAAAATATTACTAAAAGGTGCCGAAAGGAAAAAGATGGAAGAAAAATAGAAAGATTAAAAACGTACCAAGGAAAAGAAGGACAGAAGCTCCGTGCAGGCTTCGGTAGCAGAGGCCGAAGCAAAGGTCGGAAGATCGACCGGGAGCTGAAGGCCGTGGCATAAGTCCGAAGCCACCTCCTTCGTGGATTTCCGGGCTGGGTACACAGTATGGTCGGACGTGAGCACGCCCCACCCCGGGAGATAAGAGCACACAATCCCCTCCTTGCTCCGGGTCCTCTTGGAAGGGTTCCCCTCTCCCATGTACTTCAGATCGTCCCCCTCCTCGGCCTCAGAAGCCGCTCGAGATTGATGGGGCGACGAAGGCTTCTCGGTCTGGGCCCTCTCGCCTGTGCCCTCCGAAGGATCAGGCGTAGCTCCCTTATCGGCAGCCTTCTTCGCCGCCTCTTCGGCCGCCCTCTTCTCGGCCGCCCTGGCCTTCTTTCTCTCGATCAGAGCCTCCCTTGAAGACACTGGAATAAGAAGGGAAAACAAGTCAGTCCAAGCATATATATAGTCGAATGCATAATAAGAAAAAGCAAATACAGGTGCTGGGACAAAACTAAAGAAAAGACCAAGGAAGAAGTTTTGTTACCCCCACCCCACAAGCTGAAGAGCCAGTCTTTGTCCCGAAACTCTCCGGGACCCAGTTTCTTCACATTGACGTCCACCAACGCCGTGTAATTTTCCTTCTCCTCCAAGGTCAAGCTCGGCATGAGAAGCAGTGCGGGGTTTACATCCCGCCAAACCGACATGGCCGCCAATCTTGGACCACTCACATAGCACCAATGAGTGTGAGTGGATTTATTGTTCGAATTGGTCGCCGTCCAATCAGGTCGCCCTGCCCGACGGGCGATGGTGTAAAAACCATCACTCTTTGGATTCCTCCTAAAATCATAGTGATACCAGAATAGGCGAGTGCTGGGTGCGATCCCGGCGTGAAGACACCTGTTCTGAAAACAGTTAATATGGATAAACCCGTTCGGGTCCATTTGTCCGAGGGCGATACCCATCTGGAAGAAGAGGTGCTTGATCAGCTTCAACGGTGGCACCCTCAAGCCACATTTGAAGGCCGCCTCCGAAATCCCTACGGCGCAGCCTCCATATCCATCCGGCACCCAGGGAGTGTCGTAGATCCTCTCGCCTTCCCTCGGTGCGTACAGCCAACAAAGCCCTCGAGGGACAGAGTAATCATCATACATCTGAACTACGCGCCCTTTTGTCAGTTCAGATCTGTTATTGGCTGCGGGATAGTCGGCAGCCGAACCATATAGGGCCCGTCCCGTTCGCTCGGGGCGAATGGAAGACGTTCCCACCAAGCTGTTGGATAAGGGGTCCCAAGAATCTGGGGGACGGTCTGCTCGGTCCATGTCCCTGTATCAGGAACATAGAGACATTAGTCCATGTACTCGGATTAGCAGATAAAAGAAAAAGTAAAAAACCCGAGTACACGTCCCAGGACCGAACGAACCAGAACCCCGGAGGCTGTTTCCGAAGGCTGCTCCTGAACCAAGCCCACCCGAAGGATGTTCTTGCCTACAGAGCCTTTCGCAAACATCACTCCAGACCACCTGTTTAAGCCCTGGGTCGGCTCCCGAAGGGCGTTTTAAAACCAAGAAATCCCGAAGAACGTTCTTGGTCAGAAAACGCCTCGCATGCCATCTTTAAACCCTTGGGGCCTTCTCAGAATTGGTAAAACCCAAAAACCTATATTACCTACCCAGAAATACCCAAAACCCCCAGAAAAATGCAATGGCACACGCACAAGACTCAGAAAAAACTCCATGAACCCAGAATAAACCCAAAGTCCACATGCAAAAAACAGAAAACTAGCATGCAAATTCAAAATTGGGAAACAAGAAAAGAGACTTACTTATTTGGAGATGTTCTTGGATTGAAATGGGATGATTTGGGAAGATGGAGTTGCTGTTGCCCGTGATTGAGAGATTCACCGTAATTTGTCACTGTGTATGGAGAAACTAAAGTGATAAAAAGAAAATGAAACATACAAATGGGCTTATATAGGCGCCTAAAATAAATTATAGAAGAGCGACGTTTGGGGGTTTTTGAAATGGACGTCCTAGATCAAGACGGTTGGCATTCAACGGCTGAGATTGAGTCATGAAACGACGTGCCAACAGTTGTCATCAATGCACTGCAAGTCCCCATAAGCTTGCCACGTGTACGACCGAAGATCGAGGCGGGACTGAAGCGATCGCCCTAGGGTTCCTTCACCCCAATATGGGCCGAGACCGGTGTCCGTCAGCCGGCCCGAAGGCCCAGCCAATGGACAGGGACATGTTGGTTATAGGCCCAATAAGGCCCATTGAACGAAGACCCATTAAGCGGTTAAGCTACTGGGCCGAAGGACCTTCAGGCCTGCGTAACGAAGGCCCACGGAAGCCCAGGCCGAGGCCCACTACTCGCGGATCGTTGGACAGAACAAGGGACATAACGCCCCTTTTTCCCTCCCTCCTTAATGATTTGTAACGGATGAGCATTCATAGCAGGATTGGGTATAAAAACCCTTGTGAAGTAAGTCAAAAAATACACACATTCTCAACACTCTACCCTTGTATTACTACCCCACTTTTACAGCCAGATTCTGATTCTCACAGCGGAGGTGAATCGGGGGTACAAACCCTCGCATTCTCTTCACTTTCAGGTACGGCCGAAGCCATCTTCAATCTAGCCGAAGCCTGTTCACGCGACCGAAAGGATCTGGGCGTAACAAGCATATTCTTAATTGTTAAAATATAGTGACAGGATGTATCATTGCAGGAGATAATCATGGTCAGTATAGTGATCTTCATGAGCTCTTTAGACGTGGGGAATATCCACCCTTGGAAAACTATTTGTTTCTGGGAAATTATGTAAACCGCGGAAATCAAAGCATTGAGACTGTATGCCTTTTGCTTGCATACAAGATAAAATTCAAAGAATTTTTTTCTACTTCGGGGCAGCAATGAATGTGCTTCAATGAATCGCAAATATGGGTTCTATGATGAGTGCAAGAGAAGGGTTGGTGTTCTAATATGGGAAACCTTCGTCCAGTGCTTTAATTGTCGTCCTGTTGCTGCACTTATTGATGACAAAATCATCTGCATGCATGGTGGATTATCTCCAGAGCTGGAAGACTTGAAACAAATGAGAACAATAATTCGTCCTACTGACGTTCCAGACATGACCTACTATGGGCCGTTCTAGGCAGAGACATAAAAGGATGGGCGAAGAATGAAATAGGTGTTTCTACCTTTGGAGCTGACAGGGTTGACGAATTTCTGGATCTTATTTGCCGAGCATACCAGTATCAGGTAACTAAAAATGATTGTAACCTATTCTCTGTCTTAACATGTAGCAGTAATCACTATCATGTCATTTCATGCTTGGAATCAGAATAGTTGTCTTTAAAAATCTGTGCGTGGTTAGTGACTGTTGGGTTATAGATTATAACTAAATACTCTTCACAACATTGACTTTGTCAAAAAGTGCAAAGGAGTATAATAAGAGAGGACATGTTGTGTTGTAGCCTTCAGTTTACTGTAGTTTTACAAGATCTTATCAGAACTTTCTGCATGAGAAAGTGAATTAAGTGATCAGAATTCTTTGTGTGTGTAATTTCAGCATTATAAAGGTTCCTCGGTAATGTCCTTTTACTCTGTCTATGTTTTGCTCCGTTTTGACCTGTTGTTCACACTACAATAGTATCATTTTAAGGTCGGTCAAAGTAAAATGTTTATAACTTAGGTATTTTCATTCTATGTAATCTAGCTTCTTCAGTATAGTCAGGTTAGGATTGTCTAACATGTCAGGTTGTAAAAAAGGAGTCCGCATATCAATATTATCAGCTAGTCACTTTATCCTGGTAACGAGCTATGAGTTGGTGATGCTCTGATGTATGCAATTTGTCTTTCAAGAAGGCCCTTTAATTAGTAGGCTCTGCTTGGAATACAATGTAAGTGTGTGCCAGTGTGTGTGTGTGTGTGTTTCTGGTAGAATATAATGTCTTTGCTTAAGAGAAGTGACTTGATAATCAACCATGTCCTCATTATAAATGTGCAGGTTGTAGAAGGTGGTTACAAGTTCTTTGCAGGTCAGAAGCTACTGACCATATTCTCTGCTCCATGTTACTGCAGCGGGTTTGATTGTGCTGGTGCAATGCTGAGTGTAAATCAGGAACTGGAGTGCACCTTCAAGACCCTGAAGGCATCAAAGAAACAAAAGTTTGGATCTTGAAGGTGAAATGAAGATTCAGAGTAACATAGGTTGCTACTTATCCTACCTCTGGCCCGGACTTTAATGTTACTTTTGAAAATATTAATGTAGTTTACTGATGTTGAAAATCATTACTGTACATAACACTTGATAGAACAATGAACCTCAACTGATTTCCTTATGCCTTGTCAATCTTGTTATTGAACACTTCAAGCAACCCAAGTTCCGCGCTTTCATTGGATAATTCAACCTGGAAAAGGAAGCATAGTTGTAAATAGAGAAATCATAATGTAGCATATAGCAATGGTATGTGTCTGACAGATTATTAAGAATTGATGTGGCTGCAAAGTATATAAGATAATGAATAGATGCTAGAATGGTCGACATGATATCAGACGAATCCATGAAAAATAGCTCAGCCCTTCATATATAGGATGTATACAAGAAATTCAGCTCAGAATACATGCCTCATGTATGAGTCTCTAGATCTGTGTTTATTATGAATGCAGTAGAGTTTAAGTTGTGAAGTAAATTATTTCAGACATTGTTTCGCATCTCTACATAAATAACAGTGATGTGCATTGTTTGCTACACCAGTTCTGCTAGTTTTTTTTAATTGTGCTTATTTACATAAATCATGATTATATTGCAGATCAAGAAATTTAAAGAGCATAAGCGAAGCACAGTCCAATCGATGCAGCCTAGGTCCGACGATGGGGCAAGAGGAGAAAGAGCTGTTTGCACTTGCTGCCAACAAGTATGTCTCCTTTTTACTAAAATAATCATAAGCCAAGAATCCCAGGCTGTTCCCAGCATCACGCCAGCATCTGATATGAACTCTTATCCGTCTTCTTTCTCTTCCTCATCCTCTGCGAAAACAGGGTCAAAGACCATTAGTCTTATCTAACAAATGAACAGATTCCCTTTTCACTAACAATAACTATGATATATTTTGTAGTGCACAAGTCCAAGGGTGGTTTATTAGAGACATTCCTTATAACAAATGACTTCTTTAGTGTTAAATGGCGATTTACTCGAGCTAGTTTTCATCCTTAGCATATACATTATACAGTGCCAAGCAAATCCCTTTGAAGCTGCTTTAGCATCTTTATTATTTTGGTTACTAACTGTAGAAATGTCTGCACATTACTTTGGTATGTTTGGTTCTGTTTCAATGTAGATGTTAACACAAAATTAAAATATGATTTGTATTACCTTTCAATCTTAGAGAAATATGCAAGACAATAAACTACCTACATTACTGCTGTGGACTGGAGATTTGAACTAAAAAACTTGGAGAACTATGCAAGAAAATAAAGTACCTTTCATTACTGATGTGGAGAACTGAATCAGCTTTTCTTTCAAATGAGAAATCTTGCGGTACAAAGGCTTGAAGTTTTGACACGATTATCACCAGAAGCGTAACATAAGGAGTAGAAAGGAAAATGTAGCCAAAGACAACTTGCCGAGACTGATGTTCAGATTCATTTTCATAGAAGGTATATCTATGTGTAAATGTAAGTGCATTTCACCGATTTATATGAGTAATGCTACCGATTTCAAATTGCCCTGAATGAGCTTCCAAATGCATTTACAAGTGAAGCATTATGCATATAGTGAGTGTTTGCCTCATCATAATTGCATTTGGGAGCCTTATTCATATTCGGGATCCAATTTGAGACGATGAAAGTCATCAAGAAACAAAGGTTCGGCAAGTCATCCTTGGCTGCAATCTACTTTCTGCTCCAACATGCAAGGCAACTGGTGAGCTTGTTGATCATGTATAATGTATTCAAATGCAGCTCGAAAGAGCTCAATGTACGTACAGTACTTAGCATATAGATAATGCAGGTCGAAAGAGCTCAATGTACAGTACTTAGCATATAGATAACGCCTCAATGTACAGTGCTTAGCAAATAGATAATGCAGCTCGAAAGAGCTCATTGTACAGTACTTAGCATATAGATAACGCCTCAATGTACAGTGCTTAGCAAATAGATAATGCAGCTCGAAAGAGCTCAATGGACAGTACTTAGCATATAGATAATGCAGCTGGAAAGAGCTCAATGTACAGTACTTAGCATATAGATAATTGAAGATTAAAGATGTCGAAGAACAAAAGAATGGGAAATGAAAAGGAAGTATCAGCACATCTATATAGATAGAACTGAAGGGTATTTGCGGAAAGAAAGGATGAGGGTCATGATTCTCATCCATTAGAATAGCGAAAAATTGGCAGAATCATGTATCGTGAATCGAGGAGGGTGCAATAGATTGCAGATGAGGATGAGGACAGGTCTCAAGGTAACTTTCACATACATTTGGTTAGTTTTACATTGCTAAACTTTGTTTATAAGTACTGTGTAGTTTTTTACAGGCAGAGCAAACCATTTGCGAGTGAAAGAACGTCGTAGAAGATATCTTAACCGTGTTAAAGAGTATAAGATTCTATCTCGGGTCTTTCTCTACCACCTTAAGGTTTTAGTGCGACCGGTTACATTCATCTACCATCTTAAGGTTTTAGTGCGACATCGAGGTGCACATACACGATGCGTTTCGTGTCTCGATTTATAATTGAACTTTAAACCTCTTATAAAGAAGATGAGAAAGTAAAAATACTTGTCGACCTATATAATTTTTTCGTGCATAGCTTTAATTTTTTGGCATACTCTTATTTTGGAAGGAGTAGAAGACAACATTGGCCCCTTGCTTTTTTCAGCACTCCGTGCAATCTTTAGCTTGGATTCCTTCTTATTTTTCGCCTTCTTTTGGCAAGGCCCCATGTTTCTTGATTTGCCCAAAACAGATTATTGTCTCCCCCCTTCTTTTTTAATCTCCACGTAGAACCCCTCACTCGAAAGCCCATTTACCTGAGTCTTCTGCCGGCCAGAGCTCTGATACCATGTCAAGTAACCAGTCTCACTAAAACTTTAACGTGGTAGAGGAAGGTCCGAACAAGATCTTATACTCTTTAACATTAGCATATGCTCATCACAATCATATTCATATAAACTTAAAACAAAAATTTAGCATTTCACAGACTTTGGTTAAACTGATAAGTATCGATAAGTATGCTCATCGTTGAAGAACATAAGATCATATTGGGCACTTACTCTGACATCTTGACGTTATAGAATGACCGCTTACTTAACACTATTCGCAACCAAATTTAGACAGTATAAAGTAATATGGTAAATCTGTATGTAAATTTTTAAGTGTAATGAAAAATGTGGTAATGTGCTCAACCTGAGATCTGAATCTTGCCTTATCTTGAACAGGGTCATTTTCGATAACTGTAAAATATTGCAGAAGGAGCAGAGATTTAGCCCTGTATATAGATATTCAAGAAACTTCTTATATTTTACCCTCTGGCTCAGCTTATCCTTTCTCAGTAAGAAGAAAAAATTACAGTTAAAATTTTCAAATTATTTTCTTGTAATTTTACAGAGACTGATGAGTGATGACTGATGACTGTGTATATTTATGATGTAGGGTGAATATTAATGATAAATTTGTCTTTTAACTGGGAAATAGAAGAGATTTGGTAATGTGTTACTTTCAAGAGTTACACACTGAGAAATTTCACAGCACAACTCACTTAGTTACCTCCTCAGGAATCCAAGGGGCATCATCATGAATGTGTCACTCTGTGTAAAACTCTGCAGTGTGCATCAGTGCATGTGTGTGTGTTTCTTATGGGATGTGTGTGTTTTTTATGGGTGACAATGTGAGTGAGTGTGATGTGAGGAGGGTAATAGAGTCCATAGAAATACAAGATAGAGCCTAGGGATATAGGGTTCGATTCTCTGGTACACGAACATCAACACGGTTATAGAATCTATAACCGCGATAAGATATAATACTTGATTAAAATAGACAAAATGACTAAAAGATGTCCTTTTGCCCAAAATACCCATTTTGAAAAAGTGTCCAAAATACCCACCAGATGATCCACTGATACTCCAGTGGACAGTGAAATATCAGGATGATACGCCACTTTCAATGGAGTATCAGTATGATACTTCTTTTTCATGACAGATACTCCAGAGGAGTATCAGTCCTAATACTTATTTACCAGTGGAATATTATTATTTTTTTTTTAAAATATTTAAAAAAAATAAAATAAAAATTTAAAATTTTAAAATTTTAGGTGATACTCCGAGTATCTCACGTGACAAAGGCCCCTTCCCTTCTCTTTTGGATGAATGTGGTGGTTGAATTTGTTTAATGCTCTTACCGAGACCTGAATTGCTATAGGACTTTTACCAATTAGACTATTTGAGTGCAGAATTAAGTTTTTAAGTTTTTAAGCTTATTATTTGGGATTAAAGTTGGAACTATTCAACTGCCTTGGGTTGGGCCTCACTGGTGTGGGTTTTGCTTTGGACTGCAGTCCAGCCCAATTTGTGTTTTGTGATAAAATAGTGTATTAGACTGCCAACTCATCACAAGCCAACACGGCCCAACCCACTCTCATTTAACTCACCGGCCCACCAACACACACACTAGATGCATTTCAAAAAGTAAATTAAAAAAACTGTTCAAGTGTAATGACAAGTCTAAAACTCAAACGAAAAAATGTCATAAATACGTACTTAGGGGGCTTACTCGAATACGTAGTATATGTTTAATGGTAGAGTTTTTAATTTTCTAAATAAATTTTGTAATTAGAATAATACGCTCGGGGATTTACACTGAAATTTTTTTATACTCACCTGCGTGAGTACGTACTTAATAGCATCAAACTCAAATTATTGTCCAATAATCCGTATGGTTAGTTAAATAAAAATAAAGTATATGATAAGAATGATTAGCTAAATAATCTCTTGGACTGTAGGACAGGTAAATTAAGATTTTTTTGAACTGATTCATGAATCTTGAAGATTTCGTATAGAGTGATATCAACTGCACACAAACAATAAAAAGCTAAAGAACATATTGGTTTGTTCTGTTGTCAAAAGAAAACAAAGTGCTGATTTATAAATTAGTGGACTAAAAATCAACTAGAGATTTGCCATGTGATAAGCAATTTGGACATTACACACACTAGAATATTTGCATCCTTTACCTTTTGTAAAATTGAATTTGCCCCCGGTTATCACATATGTTATCAGAATCACAATCAGATTCTCGAAAATTTGATGAATTAAGTTGCTGGAGTTAGGCACATGGAGATCGGTAATATTAACGTACAATGAACAAAGATATGGAAGTGGACACGAAAACAAGTATTGTCCTATACATTATACGCAGAGGCGGATCCTCTAAGGGGAAGGGAGTCATCCGACCCCCCTTAGATCTTTAATTTAGTTAAATATGTATATTCAAATTATATAGAAACTAAAAATCATCCCCTTAGTTTTTGCAAAAAAAGATTGCTCCTACTTAAACTTTTATCATTGGGGCAAAATTTATAAGTGAAAATTATATTTTTTTTGTTTTAAAAAATTATGAGTTACAAATTAAAATAGAATTTAGGAATAGATTACAAAAAAATATAAGAACATATATTGAACGAGTATTTCTAGTAAATCACTTTAACTCCATTAGTTTTGATTCTGATAGAGTTAATATCAAGTTAACATGAAAATATTTACAATAATGTAATATATAAAATTATATTTTTAATTTTTTTGAGCCGAGTTCGAGTCTATTTCGAGCCGAGTCAAATGCTCGCTTTAAACTCGTTAAAAAAAATTCCTACTCCCCTTATATTTGAATCTAGATCCGTCACTGCATACACGATATACTTATCGCATGATACAATATTTAAGTATCTACTTGTTATTTGCTACGTTTTACTATGTGGAATTATGTGTGCCTACCAGGTACACCTATATAGTTTGCAAATATGTTGAACATGGAATTTGTGTGCTAAGAGAAATCACAGTTCTGGAAGAGTAACATGCCTACTAGGTACCAAGTGGGGAACTTTTTAGCATTAGCTTTGCTTCTTACATTAGCATACTAATCAAGAAAAATTATTAGTGATAAAGTTAATTACTCTCTCCGTTCCAATTTATCTGTTATGTTTGACTTTTTCTGATCAAATTAACTCAAATTTGACCGTAAATTAAACATAAATCTTTCATAATTTTGAAAAACCGAAAAATACATATTAAAGTAGATTACGTGCACTTTCTAATGATATAATTTTTATACTTTTTTCGATTATATACTATATGAAATTTTCAGTCAAAATTGGGTCAATTTGACCGCAAAAAGTCAAACTGGACAGATAAATTGGAACACGGAGTACATATTTCAGCATTGTTTCACCAGAAAGTCAAAGGGTCTTTTAAGAAAAAATAATGAGCTAAAATTGGACTTATTAATTAGGGCACATGCATTTCAATAATTTCATCCACCATCCCACATGACCTAATGGTACAGGGCATCAAATTCCCTTGAAAACGGAGGAGATTAAATTATCAGAGTTCAATCATGTTAGCTTATAATGAGCTAGCTATACGGAACAAGTATTAGTTTGTACCTTAATCAATCTCATTATCTTAAGTTGACATAACCACTTGTTAATTATGATAATTGGACAACTTGGATTAACATTCAAATATGTTTCTTACATGATAAGTTTGTATCATATGATCCATATGATTTTTACAATTCGGATGCTTATCATTGTTCAAGAGTACAAGATTCTTAGAGGGCCTTCGTCTTCCAACTTAAGATTTTAGACGAACTGATTACTTAATAATTTATATGGTATCAAAACTCGGTTTAGAAAGTGATCTCGAGACATCCCATCCCATTTGTCTAATTTATTTATTTGTCAGTATTGGTATTGGTATTAGTATACGTCTCTTGTTCAATGTTACAATCTGTTTGTTCAATGATACGATCGAGAGTGAGTGTCAAAGAGTACATGATTATAGGGAATTTACCAAAAATACCACTTTTTATGAAAATATTTGCAAAAATACGGACGCGGGTTGCACATGTGGTTGCATATGAAGTTGAAACGGTTGCATATGAGGTTGACACGTATTATATGTGGTTGCATATGAAGTTAAAACGGTTGCATATGTTATTGCATATGAAGTTGACACGTATTTTTGCAAATATTTTCTGCAACTTGGGTATTTATGCAAAAATCCCATGATTATATTGAGGTCTTTCTCTTAATTGTTTTTTCTTTGGCGTAAATCGTTACGGACATACTATTCTGTAGCGGAAAGTTAAGAGTTCGAGTCCAAGTAATTAAATTTTAAATTTCAGTAGTACTATTTTGTAGTGACTATGAACAATTAATTTATGATCTGGGCACATGTAGTTGAAGTGTGCTGCCTATGCAATTTGTTTCCTAAGAATGTGCAGGAGAAGATGGTGATGGCATGGATTAAATAATTAGAAAGAATCACTAGCCCATTGCTTCAGAAATATAGAAATATAATTAGTTATTCAAATGCATTTGGTACTATTATTATTACACCTCCATAAACTTCCTCTCTCCTTTTATGTCTATAAATATAGTTTGATTTTCTTGCAATTTCCTCAACTTTTTCTCTGTTAGTTCTTCTTCATTGACTTTCTAATCAGGTTCCCAATCATCTGTATGCACATTTTTTCTCTTTTTATATATTCTTACCAACTTCACAGCTTGATTTCTGATCACTGGAAAAGAAAAGCTAAATTTCATCTCTTGTGCAGGCAATGGAGCATTTTAATGGACTGGTTTTACTTCTAATTTTATCGGTAGCCATGGCGAGATGTGTCAATGCACAGTGGTCTAATGCTCATGCAACCTTCTATGGAGAAGCTGATGCTTCTGGTACAATGGGTAAGAACCAAATCCCCTGTAAAGTGTTTTTCTTGGTGTATGTTTCGTAATTTTGTAGGCTGATGGAAACTTCGATTTGTAATGTAGGAGGAGCTTGTGGATACGGAAATCTTTATAGCCAGGGCTATGGTACAAGCACAGCTGCACTGAGTACTGCTCTATTCAATACTGGCCTCACTTGTGGAGCTTGTTTTGAGATCAAATGTGTAAATGTCAAGTGGTGTCTCCCTGGATCCATTACTGTGACTGCAACAAACTTTTGCCCTCCAAACAGTGCTCTTCCGAACGATGCTGGAGGATGGTGTAATCCTCCGTTGAAACATTTTGATCTTGCACAACCTATATTTTTGCGCATGGCTCAGTACAAAGCAGGGATCGTCCCTGTCCAATACAGAAGGTATACTTGAATACATAGCTTGTATTTCTGCACAAGTATCAATCATATCCAATAAATACCGTCTAGGGCAGTGTCTGAGGAGGTATAGTGTACATAGTCTTACCCTCATTCCAAAAAATGAAGAGGCTGTTTCCTCAACAGACCCTTGGCTTGTGTGTGCACAAATATGTGTTTACAAGGTAAACAATGATATATAGAAGTAAAAGTAGGCGAGACAATGATAAAGAATGATACAATACCTAAACCCATGGTTTTCTTCACATGGGACTTACCTATGCCGTAAAAAACTTCACTCATTGGATCACTTAAACCCTTTCCTCCCAGATCTGGAGGTCACTAGTATGTACGTTGTAAATAAAAATCCTGAAATTTAAGACTAATGTGGTACTCCATTACATCTTTTACAGAGTTGCTTGCAGAAAGAGGGGTGGGATCAGATTCACTATCAATGGACACTCGTACTTCAACCTAATACTAGTAACCAATGTCGCGGGGGCTGGTGATGTTGTGTCTGTCGCCATCAAAGGCTCCAGAACTCGATGGCAACCATTGTCTCGCAATTGGGGCCAAAACTGGCAGAGCAATTCCTTCCTGAATGGTCAAGCTCTCTCTTTCAAGGTCCGGACAAGCGATGGACGCACTGTTGTTTCCAGCAATGTAGCTCCTGCTAACTGGGGTTTTGGCCAAACTTACTCTGGCAAACAGTTCAGAGTGCTCTGAACTCATTTTACTCGTCGGAATAACTAAAAACCACCGGCATTTGAAGCTTGTACTTCACTAGTTTATACACTAATTGAATATGCTATATAGCAAATACTTAATAGTTTTTGTGAGTGAGTATCATATTGATCAAGGGCACTTTTTAGAACGGCCCTGATCAAATGATTCAAGTTTTCTTTACTCATGGAGTGCTGATTGTAAGCAGCACCATTTTGCACACCCTGATCAAAGGGATTGTGCCATCATTTAGTAGTACATTTTATGTTCTTGGTGATGTATTTGAACTTTGTAACCATCTTTATTGGTATAAACTTTGTCACCATACTTCTGTGCTCAAGATCTATTTACATTTATTAAAGCAATAAGCAAAAACCAGTTGGTGAATGGTGAATTCTTATGCACTCTTTTGTTAAAACAGTTGGTGAAATTCTGATAAAGCTTGCAATCTATTATAAATCATGTAGTATGCAACAGCAGAAGAATCAGACGTTCCTGTTAACATCTCCACTAATCGTTGAGGTTCTCGGTAAACTGAAGCATTTCATAGGCACATCGCATAAGCAGATACTGCAATTCATTCTGCTACTTGCCACATTGCATCTAGAACTCAGTGGTGCAACTTCTGGGTAAAACTGAAACATTTTGCAGGAACACTGCATAAATACTCATAAAACTGAAGCATTTCATAGGCACATCGCATAACCAGATACTGTAATTCATTCTGCTATGTGCCACATTGCATCTATAACTCAGTGTGCAACTTCTCGGTAAAACTGAAACATTTTGCAGGAACACTACATAAATGGATACTGCGATTCATTCTGTTACGTGCCATCTAGAATCAGTGTGCCAACACTGCAGCCCTGTTGCAGCTTCTGAATTGCGTACAAAAACAGTTGTGTAATGTGTTACATTTGATACTGAGGAAAGGTTTACATATATGGTCCATTTTGTGCAGAAAGATTATAAGAGAAAAAAGATTTGCATCAAATGTAGAAGACAGAACACAGAATATATACACCAAATCAAGATAAAAAGACGGAACAAATAAAATACTACCGAAAAGAAAGTACACAGATAAGTTTGTTCTTCAGGATTCAAACACAAGTAGAGTACAATCATCAAATAAGCACTTCGTGCATAATCTATTCAAAACATAAGCTTCAAAGTACTGAAGATACAAGGTTCAGGAACTCCATTCTCAGCTATTAACGGAGGATTTAGTTCAAAACATCATTTACTATTTTAGCTAATAGAAATTAGAGTAAAAAGAAAATATACAAAATCTTTGAATAAAAATTGTATACTGCTATGCTACATCAAGGAGGTAAGAGCTGTTAAACACAGCATGCTACGAGGAGCAGGCACGTTAACAGCTGTTAAACACGGTAGAGGTTTGTGTGAAATCTCCGCTCCATATCTAATTCCAATCACCAGCTTGGTTGGCAATTTGCAATCAAAAAGCCTTCTCCATCCAAACAACAAATTCATCAACCTTACCCTGCAACTACAAACATTTGCTAAAATTATTTTATTAGTCGGACTCGGATACTATCGAGACTTATCTTACCTAGTCAAGTCTAACATATCTCTTAAAAAACAATGTACATTCTACATCTTTCTTTGCAAAAAAAACAACTATTTGCAGGCTACGTGCCTTGCAATTTAATCTACATGAAAAATTGTCACTAACTATGACACAACAAAAATTGTGAATCATATATACCAAACAAGTTGCTACTACAAAATCTAAGTACAAAAAAATTAATAAAATTCTAGCTTTCTATCACATAATATGCTCAAAAAGGAACAATTGTACACCTACACGGTGAAAAGGTACGGTTCTAAAATTCAAGGATTCGCTGGTTCAAATTTTAACATCAACAAGGTCATTATTCATTAAGCACATAAATAAACACAACGTTCATAATAACAATCTCTAATTGCATAATAGTAGTATTAGATCAATTAAACAAATTCGAAAGAAGAGCTAATTAATTCAATGCTCCATGGGTTCACTAATTCAAATTTTAACATTAACAAGGTCATTAAGCACATAAATAAACACAACGTTCATAATAACCATCTCTAATTGCATTATATTAGATCAATTAAACAAATTCGAAAAAACAACCTTATAATAACTAATTAAAAATATAAAATATTAATAAATCATAAAAAATAATCACACATAAACTACTAAAATCATATAAAATTCACAAGCATGCATATAAAACTCTTTAATCACAAAACTAAACAACAATTAAAAAAAACGAATAAATTGTGATTATTTAATTGGGGGAACAGTCCGCTTCAACCATCATCGCCGATCAATTAAAATCGATCGGAACATTCTCCGGTTGCAGACAGTCTTCATCGCGGCGATGAAGAGATCAAATACGATGATACGAGGATGTAAGAATCGCCGGCAGTGAAGACTGGGCAATTCATAAACAAACAAACGAATCGCCGGAGAGTAATCTCGTAATCGCCGCTCGGATAAGATCAAGTAGTGTTGGTTTTGTTTTAGGGTTTTGGTGTGGTTTTATAGATACGTTTGGGGCGGTTTAGTCGAGTGGGTCAGTTTTGATGTGGACTTTGTTTGTTGGGCTTTAACCCGTAATTAAATCCCTATACCCTTAAGGGTTTGGTTCGTTGGGTGGTATCGGGTTGGAATCAGGAATCGGGTTAAGCTGGTATGAGTTTGGAACATGATACTTGATATCAGTTGTTTGGTTCAAAATAGGATAAGAATATATCTCTTTGATAAATTAATTGGAATCAACAATCAAAAGACATTTAATTATTATTTTTTGTTAATTCATTATTTTATTATTAAAATCTAAAATTATACACGATCACTTGACAATCATAATTAGTAAGACTAAAAATATAATTTTTTTGAAAAATACCTAAGGTTAAAGATATTTTACAAATATACTATAATTTTTTAAAAAAATTGCAAAAATACTTTTTTATTTAAAAGAAATGCTATTTTCCAAATTTTTTACGAAAATACTGTTTAATGCAACTTGATTCAATTAGATGCAATTTTCGACGAATTTATGTCACTCCATGTAACCTCAAATGCAACAAAAAAAACTTGATTCAACTAATTGTATGTCTGCTTGATTTTGGTTGATTCTATATTTTTACCAAAAAAATTAGAGGATAGTAAAATTGCAAAAAGAAATAAATAAAAAAAGCTAGTATTTTTGATAATTTTTCTTATTAAAATATGAGTTTATAAATATTTTTACGTAGTATTTAAGAAAATTAAATATACATTCACATTTTTTATTCATCAATATTAAAACTAGAGCTAAAAAAAGAATTATACTTTAGTTAAAAAGAAAGACTAGAGAAAATAATGAAAATGATACCTAAGAGTTTGATTTAGCTCATACTCACCTATTCACATGGATTTCTAAACCCCATACCTCATGGATTTCAGGAATGGGTTTTAAAACAAAATTTTTTTAACCAAACACCTGGTATGGGTTTTCTCCATTCCAACCTCATACCCAGATTTATTGAACCAAACACCCCCTAAAACATACTCCTACAAACTGTTTACCGATAAGTAATCGAACTTATGTCAACTATTTTCAAATTATTAAGCACGTCAATTATTTGAGATAAAAAATACTTTTAGTTAAACTTTTATAACATTAAGTATTGAGTTAGAACTTATTTATTTATATAAGAATCGAACTTATGCCAACTATTTACAAATTAAACATATCAACCACTTGAGTTAGAGACACTTTTGGTTAAACTTTTATAACATTAAATATTGAGTTATAACTTATTTATTTACACGAGATGTCTTGCCTTATATTAAATTTTATATTTATTTTAATATTTATATAAAACATAATGATTTGAGAGTTGATTGAATAACTCATTTTGATATGCTAACTTTATACTTATAACAAACATATGACTTCAACCAATTGAGCTAGAAGTTTATTTGGTTAATTGGTTAAATTTTGATAAAATCAAGTATTGAGTTACATATTTCTTTCTTTATTTTGGGTGATTAAACCTATATAATTCAATATTTATATAGAATAAAATTATTCTAAAACTTTGGTAATTAGTTGATTACAATATAATAACTTTACACTCGTGTGCAACAACGAGATTATATTTTTTTTAATTTACACATTCAATAAATAACTTCTTGTTGATAATATATTATCATATTACCTTGTTGATAATATCTTATTATATAATAATAATTTATTAATTATTGAAAATCGGATAATTAACTCACATCGAGATACTAACTTTATACTCGTGTAATAACTAAGGGTATATTCAATCTGAATCGAGTCGAAAACTGCCAGGCTCGTACTCGATTAAAAATGTTCGGGTTCGAGCACGAATTCGAGTTCAACCGAACTTTAAATTTCTGTAATATATAATAGATGATGTCAAATATTACTGAATCTGACAATGTCATTAGCAATCAGTTAAGCTTGGGGCCAACCCTAAGTAAGTTGTATTGTTATCTAAATTTGTATTCCGTACTTGTAACACTTAAAGTTTGTAAAAATGCAAAGGAGCAGACTGTAGTCTTTTTCCTAAAACAGTATCAAGCCTAAGGATTCTATCTAAAAGAAGATCAAGAAGATCATGCCTCAGAAGAATTTTGAAGAAGTTTGGAGTTGAATAAATCTGTTTGGAGAAAAATATTTTAAGTCAAGATCTCTATGAGTCACATATTTAATGTTACAGAGAAGTCATTCGAGAACTCCAGAATGACTTATCAAGAAGTCATTCAAACTCCAAAGATTACCGACAGATAAGCAATATCTACTTGACAGATGAGCTATATATCCACTCGATGGATGAATAACATCTACTCGACAGATGAGCAATATCTACTCGACGGATAAGCTATACATCTACTCGATGGATGAGCAATATCTACTCAACGGATAAGCAATATCCACCAGGAATAGAGAAGTCAGAAAAGCTACTCGAGAACTCAAAAAGATATCTACAAGTCATTCCTTCACTAGAGAACTCAGAGTTATCGACAAGTCTATATCCATTCGAGAACTCAGAGATATCTACAAGTCAAGTGAAGTTATGAAGACTAGAGATCTCGATGAGCTGAAGACCTCTACAAGCCAAACTCATCATGGAGTACTAGAGATCTCGATAAGCCTTTGTACTTATTGAGATATCAAGTGTTCAAATGAATCAAACTGGAGATCTCGAAGTACAGTCTCAAAGTACAGAATTGCAGATCAGTTTAGTATCCAAGATAAACAATCAACAAATAATCCAACAGCTGGATTAACAAGTCTACAAAAAGCATCTTGAAGTGTGTGCAAGATCAATGGCAAAGATTAACTGACAGAGGAGGATTAAAGTAAACACGGGATGCTAAAGATATGCTAAGCCAGAAATGGAAAATTTACTTTTCTATAAATAGAAATGACAAGTGACAGTTTAGAAAAGCTAATAGCATATTTATTATCCACGGTGTATACCAGCAGTTAACTGAGCTATAAATTTAACCCTGATCCTCTAGTTAGAAGTAACAATTTAGATCAAAAATTCTTGTAACACTCTCGAGAAGAAGCTGAGCTCTTTAACTTCAAAGAGCTTAGAAATTTTGTAGCAAAGCATCTTAATTTTTAATACAAAAATTAAGTGAGTTTTGAAGATCCGTGTTCTTTATTTTATGCAAGTTTAATTTCTGCATGAACACCTTTCTATACAAGATTTAATTTACTTTGTTCAACCATTATCTTTCAAGAAAATCCTAAAATCAGAAAAACACATTCACCCCCCCTATGTGTGATTCATTACCTAACAAGTGGTATCAAAGCAAAATCTGAAAGCAAAAAAATTCAAGATCTTGGAAGAATGAATACACATAAAATTAGTAGCATCAAAATCCCTACCTTTGACAAAGCTAACTACACTCTTTGGAAAAAAAATGATGTTGTTTATCAAGATGGTCAATCCACTCAACACTCAGATCCTCAAGAATGGACCCTTCATTCCCGTGGTAAGGGTTGAGGAATCTACAGATGGACACATTGTCATACCAGCTCATTATGCTCCAAAAGATCCTGCTGAGTATATTGATCCTGAAAAGGAGAAGGTTTCCCTGGATAACAGTTTACAATTGATATTGATTGAGTCACTTGACAATGTGATGTACAACAACATTGTTAACTGTGACACTGCTAAGAAAATATGGGAGAAGATTGAAATACTATGTGAAGGAACTGAGGAAGTTAGATCTAATCAAAGAAGGATACTGATTTCACAATATGAGGGTCTCATGGCTAAGCCCAAGGAAAGCAATACTGAAGTGTTTGAACGATTTAATAAGCTGATAAATCACTTGCAGCTTCATGACAAGTACTATGAAGTTGAAGAAGTGAATCTAAAGTTCTTGCTTACTCTTCCTGATCATTTGGAACAAAAAATCTCAGCAATCAGGGAAGGGAGAGACTTGAGCAGGATAACTCTGGAAGTTTTATATGGAATCCTCAAAACTTATGAACTAGAGATGATTCAAAGGCAATCGCTGAGATCTGGTCAAGGACATGTTGTGGATGGCTCAAGTGCTCTAATTGTTAATGAAAGCCAAACATCCAATGGTGAACCAAGATCTCATATCTCAGTCGCCTCAACAAGTGAGCAGAGAACAATTGATTCACAGGAGCAAGTCATACTAGAATTGGAAAGTGATGAGTTCTACACTCTTGAAGAACTGGATGAGCTAGATCAGTCAATGGCCTATCTGACTAGAAAGTTCTCTAACATTAGAGTAAGGAAGCCAAGATACTTCAAAAGTAAAGGACAGTCTTTTAACAAAGACATGAGCTGGAAAGAGAAAAGGAAGTACAATTCTGATAGCAAAAGTGGTTACAAAACTGGATCTGTTGACAGATCTAATATAAGGTACTTCAACTGTGATGAACTAGGCCACTTTGCTACAGAATGCAGGAAAACCAAGAAGGCAGAGAAAGATAAGGCTTATCTTGAACTTGAAGCAAAGTATGAAGCTCTTCTGAAGAAACAACAAAGCAAAGCTTATATTACAGAAGGTAAAAGTTGGGATGATTCTGAAAATGATGAAGATGGAGAACTTGGAAACTATGCACTCATGGCCTTGGAGCAAGGAGAATCATCCTCGTCTAAATCACAGGTACCAACTCCTACCTTCACTGATTTAAATGTGAATCAATATAAGGAAACTGTTGAAAAGATGAGCACAAAAATGTTTCACATTCATACAAGCATGGTTGCTGCTAATGAAGAAGTTAGCAGATTAACAAAGTTAAATGAGAAGCTTGAAAGTGAAAAATAAGAAGCTGAATTGTTGATAGTGGATCTTGAAACCTTGAAACAAGAAAATGGCTATCCGAAAAACAAGCTCAAGTGTGCAAATGAGATTGAATCTGTGCTAAGAGAAAAACTGGAGAAAAGTGAAGTAAAGTTGAAGTCCTTCAAGAATGTATCTGAATTGGTTGGTCAGTACCATGAGAAAAACAAACCATGTGCAAACATTGCCATTGGTCTTGATTATAATACCTTAAATAGAAAGAAGAAAAACACTGATGACAGAGGAAAAGCAACAAAGATTGAAAATGTTCCAACAATGCTGAAAAATGTTAGGTCACCAGTATTTAAGACTTGTGAGGTAAACTTCAGTGAAGAAAAAATTGATTATCAAGCAAGAAATTGCAGATGATGATAATGAAAAGAAGAATGCATATTCAATTCAATCTTCCAAGGCTGAAGAAAATCTTATGGACAACCAAAGTACCAAGACTCTTGTCAAAGAAACCAAGATTGAAGATGCAAGAAAGAAGAAGAAAAATAGAAGTGGAAGAATGGGGAAAAAAAAGCAATAATCTGAACTATGTTACAGATATTCCTGGCAAGAAGTGTGAAATATGTAGTTCTATAAATCATCTAACTCATCTTTGTAAAAAAAGTGTTAGTAAGCCAACTAAAGGAATTTGCAAATACAATGAAGCAGATTTAGATGATCCCTACTCATTCTGTGATAAGTTTGATTGCATCCCTTGTAACTTGAAAGTGATGAAGAGTTGCCACAAACTGAGAGTAGACCTCAAAGAAACAAAAATTGAGTCTACATCAGAAAAGGAAAATGCACAACAATCATTGAACTCTATTTTATCTGAAACAAATCACTTTACTTCTGCTAAATCAGTTAACAAGAAGAAAGTACCCAACACTGCTTGGGTTACTAAACATAACTGAATCTCATTATGTGCAGGGCAAAGTGAAGAAAGTCATATGGATCATTGACAGGATGTTCCAGACATATGACAGATAATAAGGCCCTGCTATCACACTTTGAGGAAAAAGCTGGCCCATTGGTGACCTTTGGAGACAACAATAAAAGATTCACAATGGGATATGGCAAGATTATTTCTGAAAATGTTGTCATCGATGATGTAGCACTAGTAGAGGTCTTGAGGTGAATCTTTTCAGTGTTAGCCAATTGGCAGACAAAGGCTTTGAAGTTTTATTCAACAAAGAAGAATGCACCTTTATCAGCAAGAAAACTGGTGAAATTGCTCTGGAAGGAGCAAGGAAAGGAAGCTTGATTGTTGCAGACTTGGACTCAACAAATAAGGATGGTATTTGTTGCTTCTACACCAAGGCGTCAGAAGAATAAAGCAAGTTATGACATAAGAAGTTGTCTCACTTGAATTTCAAGGCAATTAACAACTTAGTCAAAAAGGAGTTAGTGAGAGACATGCCCAAGCTGGAGTTTGCTCAAGTTGAAGTCTGTGAAGCTTGTCAAAAAGAAAAGATGAAAAGATCTAGTAACAAGTCAAAAACTGTGAATTCTATTAGTGCACTCTAAATTTTACATTCGTGACACAATATAAATTTAAGGATGTTCGTTGTTACAGTAGTCTTTCTAACATGAACCACATAATATGGTATGGAACAACACGCAAATATCGTAAAAGTACACAAAAATGTCAATTTTTTTATAAATAAAGCTAGCCCGTGCCTTGCACGGGTAATAAAGCTAGTTTTAAGAATATTATAAAATATAGTTTTGTAATTTATTTTTAAAATTTTCTTTTTCTGTATAAAAATTTAAATATTATATTTTTATTTAAAAGAAAAAGATATTTAAAATTATTTAGAGAACCATATTTTACGGGGGCCTTAAAATACGTGCCGATTCTCCGTCCCCTAAACAACCCAGTGACTCAGTGAGACTGAGGGAGTATTAGAGCATCTCCAACGGTATTTGCTATAACTGGTTGGTTAAATTGGACATGTAGAACAATATGTAAAATTTGTTGAACCTGTAAGTAGGGTTGTACAGCTAATCTGTTCAATCGCACAAATCGCTCGCACCGCTCGCAATTGCACTGCTCTTTGCGGATGACCGCAGAATGCGGATCAATTGCGATTTGAAATTACAGGAACCGCAACAGTCCGTGCATTAACTTCAGATTTGATTTTCAAATAATTGCAAAAGTCGAACCGTAACCGCAAAATGCTATATATTTATATTATATTATAATAATCGGAATGAGGTATATTTTGGTATGCTCTTTTTTGGTTGCTTTGGTTATCCCCATTTATGACCGTCGGATCTTTTTAATCAAGTGATCAGGACCGTTAGATCTAAATACTAAAATAATATACACTACTCAAGTTTATAGGTTCGAATCCCGCCAACAACAAATATTTAGACTATTTTTTTATACTACTCAATCTCCGAGGTTTGAAACTCGCCAACAACAAATCTTTATGTTATTATTTATATGTTATCCAAATTTCAGGTTCGAATTTAACCAACAATAAATATTGATATTATTATTTATAAATATACTAATAAGTTTAATGGTTTCTAGGTTCGAATCCCGCCAACAACAAATATTTATACTATTATTTTACACTACTCAAACTCCCAAGTTCGAAACTCGCCAATAACAAATATTTATATGCTATCCAAATTTTAGGTTCGAATCCCACCAATAACAAATATTAATATTATTATTTATAAATATATTAATAAGGTTAATGGTCTCGATCTCATCAATTATATACTATTTAATATGAATTAAAACAAATTTATTATAATTTTGAAATAATATAAAAATATTAATGAAAATGCACGGGTTGTAAATCTAGTACAATATAATATATAATATATATCAAAAAATGCAGAAACAATCATATATAAGAATTAAAAGATAAAGCGTTTGGGCCTTTGGGATGTTGGACTTTATGTTTTATAATTTAAATAAACTATTGAAAGAACAAAAGTTTGAGCCCAAACCCAATAACTACTTGTACTCTTGTAGTATATTTTATTTTTATAAATTTTTAAAATTTGATAAGTATAATTGTAATGAACTATTTTTATTTATCATTTTCCGTACAAGTCGATGGTTGAACCACAAGTTGATCCCCACCAACCGCAACCGCGCGGTTGAAAAAGTCACGATTAACCGCAACCGCAAATGCGACTGAGGTTGGAGATTCAAGAAAACTGCTATATGTGGTTTGGTGCGATTTTGACCTCCCAACTGCATCAAACCTAATCGCGTACACCCCTGCCTGTAAGACATTACAATTCGATGGTATTGGCTATATTGGTTAGCTATATTTTAAAAATAGGTTGTTATTAAAATTTTATGTTGTTATAAATAGAATATATTAATTCAATATGGTAATAAATGATTAAAAAAAATTTACAGTTTTTTTTATCGTAGGTAACCCGCAGCCGCTACCATTCAGGTACGCATTGGGTAAATCCTTCGGGCTCACGCAATAGCCTACAAACCACGTGAACCAAGGTAAATCGCATTTAAGCACCGGACTCTGGCTCAGGTGGCATAATCATAAATTCTCCTCCCGTGAGATTCGAACATATGACCAAGAGTATAGTTATCCCCTATTTAATTAATTGAGTCAATCCTTGCGGGCCAGATTTCTTACAGGTGTATAGTGGTTCAACAAATATAACCAACATCAAGAGGTTTGCTATATTTATAAACAAAGGAAATGTACCATTGGAGATCGATTTTTTTTATATAATCTCTATATTTTTTATTTATAGCATATATTAATGAATTTTAGCTAAGGATTCTATATGGTTGTAGATGTTCTTACCAAAAACCAAAATACCCTCGTTTGACGAGAAATGTCCAAAATATCAATTGGTGGGATGTTCCGTCCAAATTACCGATTGAAAACGCATGTGAAATATGTGTATTCAAAATTTTAAAATTTAATAAAGAAACATGCATATTCACTTTATTTTTTTGTGAAGTATGCATGTTAAACATGCACATGCTTAAAAATAAAAATGAATACGCATATTTAACGTGTGTAATTTTTATTAAATTTAAAAAACTTAAATACACAGTCCGTAAATACGTATTTCGTAGGTGTTTTTGGCAGTCCTCCCGCATATGGGTATTTTGGGCATTTTTTTACTCATTCCGTACATTTTTATTTGTCACATTTGAATTTTCTGTAATCAAATTAATCAAAATTTGACTGAAATGTATTAATATTATATAATTAAATAAAATAATAAATTATAACATTGAAAAGTTTATATAACTTACTGTAATATATAATTTTCATTTTTTAAAAAATAATATAGAAATAATATTTAATCTTTAATCAAAATTTAATTAATTCACCGATAAAAAAAACGTGACAACTGAAAAGTATATTTGATCGTCATAATGAAACTGAATGGTTTTATTACATCAATGAATGAGTTATATTTATTGGATTTGGAAGCTCCCATACCAAAGAAGATTGACTTACAATCATAATCACCATTCGTATACAAACACTTTGATCAGATTCCTCAAGATGACGGGAAGGCTAAAAAAATTCGTGTAGAATATGAGAAACTGGTCAGAGAAGATTTTGCAGGCATGGCCGATTCAACCGTAAGATATGGTTTCCAAAGAAGTTGTGAAGATGAAGGAAGAGTTAAAGGATATATAATAAATTATATGGTGATATTTAGGATCCCGAATGTAGTTGATCGAGCATCCGACTCAAATGAATCTGATCACGATAATGGGGGTTGTATTCCAATGGAGGTTGATTCAGATATTTCTGAAGAAGAGTTGCTAGCTCATCGTAACCTGTGTTTTGAGCTTGACAGCCAGATTGAAGAAGACCGTAATCTCTTATTTGCGAATCAAAGAAATGAACAATCTTACACACTCAAGAAACCTGACCCCGGTTGTTTCTCATTTACAACCTTGAAGAACCTTATTTTTAAGGTAATGTATTTTTAATCATCTTATATGTATGTGTATATTTATTATATGTTTGTAATCAATCATTGTATATTTATTTATTTAAAATAAATGATTTGAATTAACTATGCAATAAGAATTGATCCAAATCATTGAATTGGAGCATGATTATTATTAATGATGGTAGCTAAACATTTCACACCGAGACGTTTTTAATTTTTAACGGTAATGAAAATTTTAAAATTATCGTGAACTGAGCGATGATCCTTATTTGCGTTGTTTTAAGAGTTTGTTTATCTTCTCGCCATGTTCAAATATTAGCGGTAGTAACTAATTTCTCCATGCAATTTATGGGCATACTCGACGTCACATATTATGTGTTTACGCGGTATAGATTGATTCTAAATTATTTATTCAAAAATATGATTTTATGTTCATAATTTTTAACTAATTACTGATTCATAGGGAATGATCCTCTGCTCTTATTATAAGATCATGAATGGATATAGGGGTGACAAAATTAGACACGACCCGAAACCCGACACGAACCCAACCCGCAAAAGTACGAATTAGGGTTGAGTATTTTGACTTTCGGGTCGGGTTCGGGTTGAGTAAAAATTTACCCGAAAAAATCGGGTCATTTTCGGGTTGACCCGAAATACCCGAACCCGACCAGTTTATTTAAATTAATTAATATATATATATTATATGTATAAATGGTAGGTTATATTTTATAAATCATTTGTAATATTGTATTTTATTATATTTCTATTTTTTATATTAATTTGGCATAATATTTTAGTTTTGTAATGATGTAGATTAATTTTTTTTAATTTTAATTTTTTTAATTTTTTTTAATTTTTAGGTTATTTCGGGTCAAACAGGTCAATTTCGGGTTACTCGGGTACCTACCAGGTCAGTTTCGTGTCACAATTTTTGAACCCGTTTCGGGTCGGGTCGGGTCGGGTTCGGGTCGGACTAAAAAAAATCAGGTACATCTAACCCGACACGAACCCGACCCATAACTCGAAATTGCCACCCCTAAATGGATATACATATATTTTGGTAAAGAGAATAATTTTCTTCTTTAAATCTTTTGGTATCAAATCTATTTCTTTACGACCTCCTTCTATATATGACTAAAAAAAGTACCGAGTTATTTTTGTATCGGCCTACCCCTTGATATTTTGCTCCTGTTGGGATAAATCTGACTATTTGATTGTGTTGTAAGACATATATAAATTATACGTCAGTTTTAATGGTAAAAAAGTAATCAACCAAATTACCAAAGTAATGAAAAGGAAGGGTAATCAAATGACTTGTGAATTACAGATGTGTTGAAAATTTGTGAAAGGTTTGGTTCAGTTTGGTTTGTATTTGGTTTAAAAATTATTAAAATCAAACTGCAACCATATTATCGGTTCAGTTTTTATTCGGTTTGGTTATTAATTGTTTCGATTTTTAATGGTGTGGTTTTGTTCGGTTTTGATTTTTGGTTCGGTTTTGCTCATCACTAGAATAGTCACAAACATGTACAGTAGAATCTCGAAGAATGAATACATTCGTGAATGTAATTTTTTTTTATTTATCGAGATTATTCATTTATTTGATGAGATTATTTATTTATTGAATGTTAATCTATCGATACTGTATATTTTATGTTTATGAATATCCTACATTATTCTTTTATAAAATTAGTATAAAGAGGCTAACATGGTTTAATGGTTCTGGAGAAAAATATATTTTCAAAATTACGATGATTAGATAAAGTTGGCTATGTTACACAAGAAATTTGGGTTTAAAACGAATTTTTTTATTAAAGTTGTATGTGAACTCTAAATTGAACTTTAAATAAAAGGTTGTACAATTAAAAAATATATATTCTTGTTGTTTTTCTCAAGTATAAAGTTAGTATATAGAAATGAGTTATTTAATCAAGTCTCAAATTATTATATTTTATAGATATATTAAAATAAATATCAAATTAAATATAGACTAAAACACACTTCATGTAAACAAATAAGCTCTACCTCAAGACTTGATGTTACCAAAACATAAACAAATGTATCTCTAGCTCAAGTGGTTGATATAATAAATTTACAAACAGTTTACATGGGTTCGATTCCCATCCAAAATAACAAATTTTAATATTTAATAAAATACAGGGGCAAAATAGTAATTATGAATAAAATGTTTCCCCGAATACTTGATGTTGCAGTATTATATATATAATAGATAATAGATGTACTGTCATGATTTGTAAAATTACTTCAGATTGATGTAGCCACTTGCCCATGTTAACCCCCACATCAAATGTTGATGTGGAAATGAAATATATGCCAATAAGGTACCATTAGTCAGATCATGATAAGTAGTAAATATATCTTGATCCTGTTTTATTTTATGGGAAGCTATTGCCAATTGACAAAATCCAGAAATCAGAAGAACCCTTCACAAGAACCCTGGACATCCCTGGGTCTACCTTGGCTTGGTATGAAAATAAAATTGTTCATTTGCATAAAAATGTAATTTTGAAATCTAAATAATGTGTTTCAGCTGAAATCCAAGCAATTGTGCTTGCATATTAAGATTTATAGGAAGCATTAAAGATATCAGTTTTGTTCTTAGGTTCACTGGTGTTCATTGTTGCAGGTCTCCTGTTCCCTTATTTCTTGAAATTATTGAGCTACGGTTAGAAAATAACTACTATCGTAGCTTGAGTACAATTGAACTTGACATCACGCCGTAGGGGTGTTCATGGGTCGGGTTGGCTGGGTTAGAAACATTTTTACGACCCAGCCCAATTAAATCGGTTTGAAATTTTTTGACCCAACCCGTAATATATAAAAACGTAACCCAACCCTACCCGTCATATATCGGTTTGGGTCGGGTCGGATTGGTTTGAACAGATTGAATGATTATATATATAAAAAGTTTCGAATAATAGAATTTATGATTATAGTACTATTCTTTAAATTTGATTAAATTGAAATTTTAGTAATGTATATCATGTCGTAAATTATATACACATACACGAGATGTAAATATAAATGAAAATCTTTATATTGTATAATGTAAAATTGCATATAATATATAGATTATATTTAAATTATCTAACAAGGCTTAAGTTAAATCGGGATGGGTTGGGTTGGCCGAAAAATTCTTGAACCCGTACCCAACCCATTTAATGCGGTTTGAAATTTTTTTAACCCAACCATGGATCAGATTTTTTTAAAACGGTTTAATCGGCCTAAAAAGGGTGTTAGTCCCAAAGTATCGTAGAAGGGGGGGTTGAACACGATACCTACAATCTTTTTCGATTCGTTTACAAGTTCTTCGTTAAAAGTACAGAATCAAATTAGACACAAAACAATTCGATGAATATATTATTTTATTAATATAATCCTTGAGGTTGCTACAATCTAATCAATAAATTGATTAGCTACAATAAATTCAACAGTATAACAATATATTTACAAGCTTAATAAATGAAGTGCTTTAATGGAGCTCTCGTAAACTAAACTGTATTGCTGAAGAAGATGACTAAAATGAACTGTGTTCATTTTGCTGCTAATGTAGACTTTCAATTTCATTCGACATGTGGCATTTCTGTGTCCACACAAATCTTTGAACTGCTGCATTGATTCACTAGAAAATCACCAACTATTCTGTGGCGACTGGTGTATTCCTTGACTTCTCTTCTGTGGCGACCAGTGTATCCCCTTGTACAAGGACTCTATGGCAACCACATAGTTCTCCCTGTACAAGGGCTCTATGGTGACTAGAGTTTCCTGTACAAGGGCTCTATGGAGACTAGAGTTCCCTGTACAAGGACTCTATGGCGACTAGAGTTCCTTGATGGGAAGCTCTATGGCGACCACAGAGTTGCCTTAGAGGGAAGCTCTATGGCGACCATAGATGCTCTTTCTTCTAACTCTCATGTGGCGACCACATGGGCTTCTCTAGTAGTCCTTACACCTCTATGGCGACCAGAGTGATAAGTTCTCTGGCTTATAATGTTTTTGCTTCTATTTTGCCATTCTTCACTGTATCAACACTTTCTTCTGTAACTGAAATAAAATCTCTTCCTGAATACTGATGTTTGGTGCACTGGTCTGGTTCACAAACAACTAGCATTGAGAGAACCTAATTTAATCTGTCTTGTATTTATGAGCTGATACAGATCGGCGAATATCCATTACTTCTTTCATTAAACCCTTGATCTGTAATACTTGAAGTCAATTCATGTAACTGATGCTTAAAGTCCTTTGATGTTTTATTCTTCATGGCTGCTTGAACATGATAATGAAATTCTCCCCATGATCTATTTGAGGACTTAAAGAGTCAATTGTATCTTTTGGTTCTCTGTGTTTATCCTGTCTTCATCTATAGGGTTCCTGTGCTTCACAGTTTAATATTATTTATCTACTTCTGTTTTCATGTTGAGTTATAATTCCTTGATTATATGTTACATTACATTATGCTTTACAATCTCCCCGATTTGATTGTTAGAGTTCGACAAGAAAATCCCCAAGGATAACTCAACTGATAATAAGAAAAAGTACAACCTCAAAACAAATAACGATATTAAATACATTCCGGATTACATATTCAATTCCAGATTTCTTAAGTTACAAATTACAAAGAAGTGTTCCTCTAGCCTGGACATATATTCTTTGTCTTCTTTGTCCTTGTTCTGATCTGCTTCCTTCTCCTTCTTGAGTCTGATCAGATTTTCTCTTAGTGACTTTCTTCTTAGGATCTGAAGGTTTTGGAGGGGATTCTTTCAGCTCATTCAATCTAGCTTGCACACAATCACGAGCTTCAATTTCAAGTGCATTGACAGGAGGTGGATTATTCAGCTCATGAAGCATTATCTCAAGATATTTGACTTTGGTGAATTTAGGAACAAGATCAAACAATAGTGATGATTTTCCGGACATTACGAAGATTGTTATCCTTTTTGGATGTCCTCTTACTCTTTTAGTGTCATTGATTGATTCTTCTTCCATCACTTCAACAAGTATCTTAATGATAGGAATCAAAGCAACCTTGTCCTCTTTACATGTGGATAGTTTAACATCCATCAAGGCTTGCCGTATTGAGCCTGATTCACTTGTCTTGAAGTCTTTGATCTTGATCTTGCACTTGTTGATTTTGAAGACTAGCTCCCCTTTACTGTTAGTGCTGATTATGGGTTCATTTTCTTTCAGAAGATTAATTTCTGGTTCTCCATTAATAAACACCATCTCATGATACTCTATTGTAACCTTCTTCATATCCTTCTCTGAATCTCTGATCATTTTATAATTGAGCCTATAAGCATATAGAACTAGGGATGACAATCGGGTCGGATCAGGTCGGGTATTGCAGAATCCATATCCAAACCTGAAAATTTTATCCATACCCGAACCCGACCCGAACCCGAAAAATACCCGAAAATGAATACCCGAACCCGATCCATCGGATTTCGGATCGGATTCGGGTATACTCGAAACCCGAATTTTTTTAAATTGGATATTCATAACCGAACCTGAACCCGAAATCTGAAAATTTGTATAATTATTGATATTGCAAGTGCTTGGGATCGAACACACGACTTGTAGAGAAAGAGTTTTAATGTGTCATCTTCAACCACTATGTATATATAGCCATCACAAACTTAGCCAACAAGACATACCTAATCTGATTACAATAATAATTGTCTACCCATACAATTATTAATCATTCCCATTATAATAATAATTGTCAACACATACAATTATTACCCAACTCAATTATGATAATAATTGTCTACCCATACAATTATTACCCAATTCAATTATGTTTTCTATCACCAAGCCCATACTACCTATTGGGTTTAACCCCAACACTTTTCTCCCCCTCAGTTGGGTTATCCTTCACAGCTGGTGTTGATTGAGCATGTAAGGTCGAGACAGGGATCTCAAGAGAAACATGCAGTTGTTTGCTGACTGAGGTCATTGGCCCAGTACTGGAAAGAGCTGCTTCAGAAGAGACGGAGATTGGTGCTTACTTGCTAACTGAGAGCTTTGGCTCAGTATTCTTTCCTTTTCCTGTGTGAGATAGAGATCGCTCAACGAATTCCCGTAAAATGGTGAATGTTGCTTGCTGATGTTCAAGTTGATCGGAAATACTGGCGATCTGATGATCCCTGAGAGATAATTCTTTCCTCTTCGGGTAACTTGATCTCTAAAATATTTTTGTTCTTCAAATTAAAACGGACAATTGCTTCCCCGTCACTTTGTTTCTTCCCTAGCCAATATGCAGAACTTTTTACAAACACAAAATTATTTCTCAACTCATAGCGAGAGATATCATCATCGTTAAATCGGACAGTCTCCCATGAATTAGAGCCAAGACTATAAACATCAACAATGATTGACCACTCTATCAACCTCTCAGGACACATCAAAATTTTAACAACTTGAAAATCATCCAACTCCGTGGAATATCCAAAAGCCAAATTTACCCTACAATAACTAGCAGCGTATTCAAAAGCCATGTTTACAGTACCATTTATGACAAGGTTGAAGCTCTTACCAAAGTGCAACGGGGAATCTGGAAGTGTTTTAGTTATTTGAATGGTAGGATTCCAAAGATATATCTTGCTATCAGGTTCCAATGCTAACCTTGACAAATATAGTACACCATTCGACATCCCGTACCATGTTCCATAATTAGATGGAAATTGCAACTTGTAGTATTCTTCACATTGTTTATAATCGTAACGTGCAGAAAACGGACATTTAGAAGCAGCGCTAAAAGTTAGATATAAACTAGAACTCTTTTGATGATTTAAGTGGAGTTTAACGAAGTCAGGCGATTTTATATAAGTATACCATGATTTTTGAATGAGCATGCACTCTCCAAGACTTTTTATTGGTAGTTGGTTAAAAATTTCTGATAAGATATCGGTGGAGTTCGGAAAAGAACTTTGGTTGATTTTCGAATGAGCATATACTGTCCAAAATATTTTATTGGTAGTCGGTTAAAGATTTCTGATAAAATATCGGTGGATTTCTCAAAAGAGTTCTTGGTTGATTTATTTTTTCCCATCACCGACCGTGTCAACGAAACTAAATGGTTTTATTATATCATCTGCATGGGTTATATTTATATGATGACAAATATATTTTTTTTTATCCTGGATAGGATATAGATTTTGTTTCTAATTATAATCAATATGAGTTAAGATTTCAGGCGTATCAACTCCAAAATTCAAAATTAATCCACATTCTAAATCTAAAATCTGATTACCGAATAGATCTATAGTTGGATTTTACTATTAAAAATTTAGTAGTAATAATATTTTATAATTTACTAGCATAAAAACTCGTGCGAGTCATATTCTAGTATAAATTTTAAAGTTGCGAAAATTTTAGGGAAACTAAGTTTCTTCACTCATGCATATAAGCCTATGAGTCAAGACGAGAGTCACTTATGCACCAAACAAAAGTATAAAACTATCAATATTCATATATCAATTACGTATTCTGTAACAGTATGAAGTATTCTTATTACAAGAAACTCACAAAACACAATAATATTTTAAAAGTGAATTTCGGTAACTCGACTGAGACAAGGCTTTACGGTTGGGTCAGTTTTGCGGTTTGGTCGGTATTTTCTTCACCCCTACATATCGCTATTCAGGTTCAAACCCTTGGACTGAGACAAGGCTCTCATAATACATGGCAACTGATACTTTGTCAGCAAGATGCGGAAAAGGGAACTTCTTTTTCTGATTCTTTTTGTGATCATAAATGATGTATTCGCCCTTATAATCTGTTGCAACGAACTTGCCAACACCAAAATATACATGTACCCACCATAACTTCAAATATTGATCAACCTCAAGATTGAACTTTTTAGTCCAAGAAACATGGTTCGGTGTCCATAGGCAGTGAATCATGGCGGCCGACCCTTCGTAATCCAGAATATGTGTCCTTCTTCTATAATATTGAGGATCGGGAAACGAAAATACTCTAAACACTTCACTGTGTAAATCGAAGGCCAATAGCTTCCAAATACAAAACTCCATTAACATGTACAATATTTGAAAGTAAAAGAGGCCTAAAACTCCTTGATGCATCAGCGACCTGAATCTCTTTCCAAGAATCGCCACTGGCAGAATACAGCTCTGCTTTTAATATAGAATCAAAATACGGATAACCAAATAAGTTTTCATGGTAAGTTAATCCTAATAACAGGTTTATCATGTTGGAAATGTAAATGGACTTACTTTGATTTTTCTACCTCAAAACCAGGTGTATATGTGTGTACCTGTATTGTATATAATATAAACAGGTGATACACAATAAGAAAACACAAACCAGATTTATATATATATATATATATAGTAGCTATAACTTTTTTTATACATGCAAAGAGAGAGCTACGACTCTGTTTTTTCCCTTAATTACTACACTTCTGTGTTTTTTACTACAATACATACATCCATATTTATAGAGTGCAGATTACATGCATACATCAGTGCTGACATATAGCAACAATTAATATTAGCCTACAAAAGGAGACTTTTGAATAATTAGTTGTTCAACCGTGTATTGTAAATCCCACCATAAGCTGTACTTCAGTATGCATGTATATATAGTCTTTATTTCATATTTCTATTCATTTCTAGTAGTAAACCTTAGGTGTGTATTCTTTTAGTGCGCCACCTGCTTTATTTACTAGTCTCTCTTATTGATAGCCCACCAATTTTAATCTTTAAACCCAACTGTTTATTATTTATGTAATTTTCTCAAGAGTATGCATTGGACATCAAGTCTTCTCAATAATCTGGGAGCTTTTATTTCACCTGCATAGATTTCACTTCATTCTCAATAGATTGTCATGCATATGTGGTAGCTTTTTATCCTCCAGAAATACTCCTGCTGACTTGATTTTTACCACCCAGATAATATTTATTTTGCATACTATATTGCAGCATTTGTTGACCTACGAGAGTTTGAATTCTAACACTCCCCCTCAAACTCGACTTTGCATTCCGAGCTTATCTTTCATTTTATGAAATACGTCCGGCTTCAACGGCTTTGTAAAAATATCTGCTAAATTTTCTTCAGTCCTGCAGTGCACCAACTCCACAATTTTCTCATTCACTTGTTCGCGAAGGAAATTATACTTAATATTGATGTGCTTGCTGCGACTGTGTGACATTGGATTTTTCGCGAGAGAAATATCGAATTTATTATCCACATAAATTTTAACCGGACCTTCCTCTGCAAGATTTAACTCGCCCAATATGTAGCCTAGCCACATAGCCTGACATGCACACGATGCTGCTGCGATGTATTCTGCTTTACATGTTAAAAGATCAACTGCTTGTTGCTTCTTTGAAGACCACGGAAAAATTGCAGAAGCAATGTGAAAAGCATAACCCGAAGTGCTTTTCCCGTCATCCAAGTCACCACCATAATTACTGTCTGAGTAGCCAATTAATTTTGAATCTTGAGAATGCGTGTAAAATAAGCCTTGATCAAGTGTACATTTAATGTACCTCAAAATCCTTTTAGCTGCCATGAAGTGATCTTGTTTCGGCATTTCCATGTACCTACTAACCAGTCCAACTACATACATAATATCTGGAAGAGTGAAAGTTAGGTACCTCAGACTTCCAACCAAACTTTTGAACAACGTCGGATTTACCGACTCCCTTGTTGAATCAACTCTGAGCTTTATACTCGGTTCTACTGGCGTGCTTACTAGATTGCATTCCTCCATTTTGAACTTCTTTAAAATCTGCTCCGCATATTTTTTCCGAGACATAAAAATCATGTCTTTGTTTTGCTTCACCTCAACTCCAAGAAATTATGACATTTGACCAATATCTGTCATCTCAAATTCGTTAGTCATAACTTTCTTAAAATCATCAAAAATACCAGGGTTATTTCCTGTAAAGATCATGTCATCCACGTACAAGCACACGATCATAATATCTCCCCCTGAATTTGTCATCGTATATAGGGCATGCTCGTATGGACTCTTCACAAAACCATTTCTCTGAAAATATTCATCAACCCTTGTATTCTATGCTCGCGGAGCTTGCTTCAAACCATATAAGGCTTTCTTCAGTCTGTAGACTTTGTTTTCCCGGCCTTTCTGCACATATCCGGGAGGTTGTTCGATGTAGACTTCTTCTTCGAGATAACCATTTAGAAATGTCGACTTCACGTCCAATTGAAAAATCTTCCATTGATTTTGAGCGGCAATTGTTGTAAGAAGTCTGATGGTATCAACTCTTGCAACCAGAGCGAATACCTCGTCATAGTCAATGCCATATCTCTGCTTGTAACCTTTAGCCACCAACCTCGCCTTATATTTCTCCACTTCTTCATCTTGATTCGTCTTGGTTTTATAGACCCACTTGACACCAATTGCTTTGTGTCCTTCTGGAAGATCTGTGAGCTCCCATATATCATTTTTCTTGATTGCGCCAATTTTTTCATCCATGGCTTTCTTCCATTTACTTTCTTTAGAAGCTTCCTCAAATGTAACTGGATCACACTCAACCATTAAACAAAGTAAGGAATAATCAAAGGATGTTTGTACCGGACTTGTAGCTTCGTAGATATTATCCAGACTCCGCATCTTTCGTGGTGCTCCCCCTGAACTACTGCTTCCTTCCGTGGATGGTGCCGATCCAGGAGTTTGTTGATTTGGACTTGGTGGAGGAGTTTGATCATTGTCATCTTCAATGTTCTGGTTATCACCGGCATCGTCATCACCATTGAAAAATAAACCAGCAACTTTTCTTTCATCTTCGCTCCATCTCCAGTAATCAGATTCATCAAACTCAATATCTCGAGAAATGATTAAATTCTTCGTTAGGGGATTATAGAGTCTGTATGCCTTGCTCCTTTTGTCATATCCGGTGAAAATGCATTTCTCGCCTTTATTATCCAGCTTCTTCCTTTTCTGATCAGGAATATGGGCATAAACAATACACCCGAAAATTCTGAGATGTCCAACTGATGGTTTGCTCCCGCTCTATGCTTCATTTGGAGTTTTGTTTCTGACACTTTTTGTTGGACTGCGATTCAACAAATAAACTGCACATAGAACGGCTTCCGCCCAGAAAGTTCTTGGCAAGTGCTTTGCTTTCACTATGCTTATTGCCATGTCAAGAATAGTGCGATCCTTCCTTTCTGCAACGCTATTTTGTTGATGAGTATATGCCGTTGTCAACTGATGATTGATGCCATGTGCTCTGCAAAAACTTTTGAACAAGTTTGAACTATACTTGCCTCCTCTGTCTGATCTGAGTATCTTCAAATATTGTCCGCTTTATTTTTTCGCAAGTGCTTTGAACTCCTTGAATTTATCAAGAGCCTCTCCGATTTTTCTTTGATGATATACACCCAACTTTTCCTTCAAAAATCATCAATCAATGTTAGGTAATTCCTATTACCTCCAAGGGATGGGATATCAAATGGACCAACTATATCTGTGTGAACTATCTCCAATAGCCTCCTGGCTCTCCAGGATTTTTCAACGGGAAAACTTTGTATGTATTGCTTCCCCTTGACACATGCTTCACACAAATTTTCTGGTTCGTTGATTTCTGGCAAACCGTCCACCATCTTTGTCTTTGACAATAATTTCAAGCCAGAAAATCCAAGATGACCAAATCTTAAATGCCATAACCACGAGTCATTTTTATTGACTGATTTCAAGCACTTCTGCACTTTTGTCTGCATATCAAGTGTGAACAGACGATTCTTTGACATCTCCACATCTGCAACTAATTCTTGAACCTGATTTCTAATGATGAGATAATTAACCCGCATCTGAATATTATACCCTTTCTCCACAAGTTGTCCAAGACTGATGATATTATTTTTCAAAGCAGGTATATAATAAATATCATTTATATATTTTTTCTCATCATTCTTTGACACAATCGTAATTGTACCTTTTCCTTTGACCGGAATCTTTGACGAGTCACCAAAAGTAACTTCTCCGTTGATGGTCTCGTCTATCTCCGTAAATAAATCTTTATGGCTAGTCATGTGATTGCTGGCCCCTGAGTCAAGATACCAAACATTCTTAGCTCTCCTCGTCTCCTTTATAAGTGAGGAACATAGCAGTGCCAACGTCTTTATCTTCTTTTGCTGCAGCAAAGTGACTCCTTTCTTCCACTTTTGGTGCTCTACACTCATAACTGAAGTGACCAAATTTATTACAATTATAATATTGAAATTGAGATTTGTCACCTCGTTAAAATCCACCTCTTCCTCGGCCTCTAAAATTTTGACTACGACCAGATGGTTGAAAACCTTCAGAATTCTGGTCTCGGTTGAAAGACTGCCTTCCTCTTCCTCGTCCACCACGGTAGCCACCACGATAGCCACCTCTTCCACGTACAGAACTGCTAGTCCCAGAATTGTCACCAATGGACACCTTACTTTGCAACGCCTTTTCCAAGTGGCTTGCATCATCATACTGGTTCATTTGTTGCTCATGCGCTTGAAACGAAACAACCAGCTCATCAATGGAAATTATGGACAAGTCCTTTGACTCCTCGATAGAAGTAACAACGTAATTAAATTTCCTTGTCAACGAACGGAGTAATTTTTCCATCACCCGAACATCGTCGAGACTTTCACTATTTTTTCATCTCATTTGTCACCGTTTTCAAACGCGTGACAAATTCACCAATATTTTCTGAATTCTTCATCTTCAAATTTTCGAACTCCCCGCGTAGCACCTGGAGCCGGACCTTCTTAACTTTTTCAGCTCCTTAGAATGATTTTTTGCAAAATCTCCTACGCTTTTTTTACCGTTTGCTTCAGAAATTTTTTCAAAGGTTGATTCATCAACACCTTGAATAATTGTGTACAACGCCTTTTTATCTTTTTTCCGGATCTCCTTTAATGCCTTCTTCTCGGCATTTGGAAGTGTTGCGTCAACGGCTGCATCAGCGGGCTCGTTGAACCCATTTTCGACAATTTCCCAATTATCGTAAGAACCGAGTAACACCTTCATTTGGATACTCCAATTCCCTTAATTTGTCGCCGTCAACTTTGGAATTTGCGGTTGTATCATGCTCGCCATTTTTTAGAAACGTGACCTTGGCTCGGATACCACTTGTTGGAAACGTAAATGGACTTGCTTTGATTTTTCTACCTCAAAACCAGGTGTATATGTGTGTACCTGTATTGTATATAATATAACCAGGTGATACACAATAATAAAACACAAACCAGCTTTATATATATATATATTAGCTACAACTTTTTTTATACATGCAGAGAGAGAGCTACAGCTCTGTTTTCCCCCCTCAATTACTACACTTCTGTGTTTTTTACTACAATACATACATCCATATTTATAGAGTGCAGATTACATGCATACATCAGTGCTGACATATAACAACAATTAATATCAGCCTACAAAAGGAGACTTTTGAATAATTAGTTGTTCAACCGTGTATTGTAAATTCCACCATCTTTGTCTTTGACAATAATTTCAAGCCATAAAATCCAAGATGTTCAAATCTTAAATGCCATAACCAAGAATCATTTTTAATGACTGATTTCAAGCACTTATGCACTTTCGTCTGTATATCAAGTGTGAACAGACGATTCTTTGACATCTCCACATCTGCAATTAATTCTCGAACCTGATTTCTGATGATGAGAGAATTATCCTGCATCTGAATATTATACCCTTTCTCCACAAGTTGGCCAAGACTGATGATATTATTTTTCAAAGCAGGTATATAATAAACATCATTTATATATTTTTTCTCATCATTCTTTGACATATTCTTAATTGTACCTTTTCCTTTGACCAGAATCTTTAATGAGTCACCAAAAGTAACTTCTCCGTTGATGGTCTCATCTATCTCCGTAAATAAATATTTATGGCTAGTCATGTGATTGCTGGCCCCTGGGTCAAGATACCAAACATTCTTCTTGCTCTCCTCGTCTCCTTTATAAGTGAGGAACATAGCATTGCCAACGTCTTTATTTTCTTTTGCTGTAGCAAAGTGACTCATTTCTTCCACTTTTGGTGCTCTACATTCATAACTGAAGTGACCAAATTTATTACAATTATAATATTGAAATTGAGATTTATCACCTCGTTGAAATCCACCTCTTCCCCGGCCTCTAAAATTTTGACTACGACTAGATGGTTGAAAACCTTCAGAATTTTGGCCTCGGTTGAAAGACTGCCTTCCTCTTCCTCGTCCACCACGGTAGCCTCCACGATAGCCACCTCTACCCGTACAGAACTGTCACCAATGGACACCTTACTTTTCAACACCTTTTTTAAGTGGTTTGCATCATCATACTGGTTCATTCGCTGCTCATGCGCTTGAAGTGAACCAACCAGCTCATCAATGGAAATTGTGGATAAGTCATTTGACTCCTCGATAGAAGTAACAACGTAATCAAATTTCCTTGTCAACGAACGGAGTAATTTTTCCATCACCCGAACATCGTCGAGACTTTCACCATTTTTTTCATCTCATTTGTCACCGTTTTCAAACGCGTGACAAATTCACCAATATTTTCTGAATTCTTCATCTTCAAATTTTCGAACTCCCCGCGTAGCACCTGGAGCCGGACCTTTTTAAGTTTTTCAACTCCTTGGAATGATTTTTGTAAAATCTCCCACGCTTCTTTTGTCGTTTTTGCTTCAGAAATTTTTTCAAAGGTTGATTCATCAACACCTTGAATAATTGTGTACAACGCCTTTTTTATCTTTTTTACGTATCTCCTTTAATGCCTTCTTCTCGGTATTTGGAAGTGCTGCATCAGCGGCTGCATCAGCGGGCTCGTTGAACCCATTTTCGACAATTTTCCAATTATCGTAAGAACCGAGTAACACCTTTATTTGGATACTCCAATTCCCGTAATTTGTCGCCGTCAACTTTGGAATTTGCAGTTGTATCATGCTCGCCATTTTTTAGAAACGCGACCTTGGCTCGGATACCACTTGTTGGAAACGTAAATGGACTTGCTTTGATTTTTCTACCTCAAAACCAGGTGTACATGTGTGTACCTATATTGTATATAATATAACCAGGTGATACACAATAATAAAACACAAACCAGCTATATATATATATATAGTAGTTACAACTTTTTTTTATATATGTAGAGAGAGAGTTACGGCTCTGTTTTTTTCCCCTCAATTACTACACTTCTGTGTTTTTTACTACAATACATGCATCCATATTTATAGAGTGCAGATTACATGCATACATCAGTGCTGACATATAGCAGCAATTAATATCAGCCTACAAAGGAGACTTTTAATAATTAATTGTTCAACCGTGTATTGTAAATTCCACCATAAGCTGTACTTCAGTATGCATGCATATATAGTCTTCATTTCATACTGTTATTCATTTCTAGTAGTAAACCTTAGGTGTGTATTCTTTTAGTGCACCACCTTCTTTATTTACTAGCCTCTCTTATTGACAGCCCACCAATTTTGATCTTTAAATCCGGCTGTTAATTATTTATGTAATTTTCTCGAGAGTCTGCATTGAACATCAAGTCTTCCTTATAATTTGGGAGCTTTTATTTCACATGCATGGATTTCACTTCCTTCTCAATAGATTGTCATGCATATGTGGTAGCTTTTTATCCTCCAGGAATACTCCTGCTAACTTGATTCTTAGCACCCGGATAATATTTGTTTTGCATACTATATTGCAACATTTGTTGACCTACGAGAGTTTGAATTCTAACATATCAACATTCGACAAACATCGTACACCATTCGACATCCGGTACCATGTTTCACAACCATATGGAAACTGTAGCTTGAAGTATTCTTTGAATTGTTTGTAAATATTGTACACCATTCGACATCCAGTACCATGTTTTACAACCAGATGGAAATTGCAGCTTGTAGTATTCTTTGAATTGTTTGTAATCATAACCTTCAGAATACGGATCTTTAAAAGCAGCGCCAAAAAGAAGATATAAACAAAAACTCTCTTGATGATTAAGTTGAGTTTAATGAAGTCGGGAGATTTTATGGAAAAAATACCATAACTTTTGAACGAGCATGCACTCTCCAAGACTTTTTATTTATAGTCGGTTAAAGAATTCTCATATGATATCGGCCGATTTTGGAAAAAAGTTCCTCGCTGATAATTGATAGCTGGTTAAAGTTTTTTGACAAGACATGGGTGTATTTCAGAAAAGAGTTTTTGGTTGATTTATTTCCCCATCACCTCTAGAAAGAACTGTCTTCTTCAATAAAACTGAATGGTTTTTTTATGTCGGTGAATCTGAATGGGTTATATTTTTATAGGAATGACAAAAATGAAAAATTTGATCTTGAAAAGGATATGGATTTTTTTTAATTATCATCAATATGGGTTTAAAATTTGATCTTGTATCAACTCGAATTCAGATCCGAAATCTAAAATCTAACCAAATTAGGAATTTTAAAAAACATATCTCATATGTTGTCCATCAGTGCCACGATTGCGAGGGGCAAACCTTTCTAATTTCTTCAAATTTGGGGTTCTTGCCTTGTTGCTTCTTCTCTCGTACAAAACAATTTCCGGCTCTTGTCTTCCAACGGAGTTGATGGATAAAACATTTGTCATAGTGAAGGTGATCTTGATAGATGCATGTCAGCAAAATAAGGTTCCGAGAGTATTTTGTTCCATCTTTTCTTTACACACTTGCAGCGAGCAATTGTCTTGATGGGGATTCTTGATACAATGTCAGCCACCATCCCTTCCGGCAAATCCCTAGTAGTACACACCTTCCATAAAAAGAATTTAACAAACTTGATTAGCAACATCAAAACATAAAACATATATCCATTGTCGGGCCAATTAAGGCCCCAAATGTCACTTTCTGGAGTCAAACCACCCTCAATATCATTTTTTGAATTTTTGGCCCCAAATGTTACTTTTAACAAGGATTCAGGTGAAGTTTTTAAAAATAGACAAAAAACGCAGTCTCGTGTTGAGTTTTTCTATAACAATTTTTTTTTAATTTTTTTAAATAAAAGAAAAAACGCAGTTTCGTTTCGTGTTTTTCTTGAAAAACGTGGTTTCAAACCGAGTTTTTAAACCGAGTTTTTGCTGAAAACTCAATTTTAGAAATTGTTTCGGTAAAAAACGCAGTCTCATCTTGAGTTTATGGATATAAAAACGGCATTTCAAAATGAGTTTTTTGTAAAAACGCAGTTTCTAATCGAGTTTTTCTCAGGATGAAAAAAAAAAAATTCAAAACGCAGATCCAAAATGAGTTAATATGAGAAACTTATCCTGAGATTGCGTTTTGGTCCCATAAACATAAATTGAAGTTGCGTTTTCAATTTATTTTTTTTTGAAAAAAAAATGAAAGCAGAACACGAAATCGCGTTTTTCATTAATAACAAAAACTTCACCCGAAACTCCGTTTTGGAGTGACAATTGGGGCCAATTATTCAAAAAGTGACATTGAGGGTCATTTGAATCAAAAAAGTGACATTTGGGGCCAATATCCTTGGGGCGGATCTAGAAACTTTAGTTTAGGGGGATACAAGAAAAATTTTGAGAATACAGTTTTAGATTTTTGAATTTTGAGGGGCAACTTTCATATGTTTTTAAAAAATTTAATCGTGAAAAAAAATAAAATTTGACTTTACGGGATTAGGTGTTCCTAGATCCTCTATACAACATATACATTGTTTTACGAATTTAATAAATTTCAAACATATAACTATCAGTACAAGAACGCAAGTATAAAACTATGCAGAAATATATATCAAATCCTTAGTCTCGAAAAATTAGTACCACTGGGGATGCCTCTGCAGTTAAGCTGCTACGAATGTCTGAGAGATGAGCACGACGATTGAATATCGACAGCAGGGTCTCCATAATGGAGTTCATCTTCGCCATGTGAATTAACTTTGGTTCCTTTAAAACCGAGCTTCTTATAATTTTGAACGGCAAAAACTAAGGACCAGGGTTATTATATGCTAGTTACAAAGTTCACAAGGACTACAGGTATAGAGGCTTCTATAGCTTAAAACCAAGTTTAAGCTAAAGAGTCTCACTGGCACAACAAATGATTGAACAAATTTGCTAATTTTACATAATCATCGTATAAGTACAGGGGATTTGTAAATGGTCATAATGCACATGTACTCTCTAACTTTCTCAAACCACCCTAGTCGAGAAGAACCCTCTTTCACTCCCTCTGCAAAACATAGCATGCTCGCATACTTTGCAGGGCCTCATAATAACCATTTCTTGAAATGCAGGTTAAAATATCAAGACCAACACTATATTTAACGGTGTGACAATCATCCTAAGACTGCATATTCACATATGTAACAGAACTCTGCCCGGACAAGAAAGTAGTAAGAGACTTTTTTTTGCTAATTAAGAAGTAAGAAATTCATAGAGAAAGAAGAGAAGTAGGGAACTAATATGAGCATAGGAGATACAAACGTTGAACAAAGTTTTTCAAGTACCAACCCTGTACGTATTCCTCTGTGTAGCTGAAATAAATTGAGCAAATCGAAGACTTCTTCTCTCCATCAACACTTCACCTACAGGTATATCATAAGCCAAAAATACAGATATCTATCTTACAAAAATCCCGAAGAACAATGCATAACAAGAATACTAGTTGTTTGCAACATAAGAACGGACAGTGATAAGATTGCAAGATAAACTGTTACTGTGAACATAAGAACGGACAGTGATAAGATTGCAAGATAAACAGTTACTGTAAAACCTCCTCTTCTAACAAAAGAACCTCTGACTTGCTATATCACCCAAGGTGCACATTTCACAAATCGACCACAAAAACTTTGGTATATCATCCAAGTACATTTAAATTAAGTCAATCAGACAACCAAGTAAGAAGGATACCAACAAAAGGGAAATGAAACGATAAACGCAAAATACTCAATTAAACCCGAACCTCATATGAAGCCCGAAAAAATCAATAATCGGACAACTACATGAGAAATTCTATTGCATTCATCCAAAACTACAAATTCTACAATCACAGTCTATAAAACTACAAATCAAACTGCCGCAAGTTTCTCAACAACAAAAACGTAACAACAATGGATACTTTACCTATATTTATCGACTAGGTACATTGCAATAATCAACAACCACAATGGATACTTCACCTACACTTATCGACAACATTTCAGTTCAAGTCAGTCAGAAGCAAGCAAGAACGATACAACAGAAAAACGCAAAGGAAACCGATAAATCCAAAACTACTCGAATTTGACAACAGGAAGCTCATTTAAAGCCTAAGGAAACCGATAAATCCAAAACTACTCGAATTTAACAACAGGAAGCTCATTTAAAGCCTAATAACATCAACAATTCAACTACATTATTCGATTATTCCAAAACTACAATCCGATCAATACAAACTACAAATCAAACTACCACAACTTCTCGACAACAAAAACAGTCAAATTCAACACAGACTGACATCATCCACCTCAATTAGTCTTTGCATCAGGCATCGGAAACAATCCAGCTCCCGCAGCTCCACGAGGAGGCGAAAACCCCAAAAACTTCTGCAAATTCGTCCGAATACTAATCGAACACAAGAAATACAAAAACGCCATCGAGCAATCCGTAAAATCCTCCCCCTGCAATCCTCTATGACTCATTTTCTGCACTAATTTAATCGGCACAAACGGCAATTTCGCAACCGCTTTGCCTTCAAACAAATTATTCAAAAACCCGAAAACAACGAACAAAACAAGCGCCACAACCGCGCCTGATTTGAACTTGAACAACGATAAATCGCGACTCGACTCTTTGAGACTCGTTTCGACTCGGTCGATTTTTTTGGTTTTTGATTTTTTGGTCGAGATTTTGGGGGCGGTCGGGTCGGTTTTCATGGTTTCGAGTTTTTTGGAGGCTTTGTCAATTGATGATTTGAGTGATTTGTAAGAGGTAGTTCGGTAGATTAAGAGCCAGGAGATGGCTTCGCAGACGATTGCTGTGCAGATTGAGATGCCTACTACTGTTAAGCTGTCTGAGTATTTGAATTGTGTGAATATGTTTGAAGCCATCTCTCCCCTCTCTCGATCTCTCTCCTCTCTCGATCTCTCTCCTCTCTCTCTATCTCCCACTCTCTCTCGATCTCTCTCTCTCCCCCACTCTCTCTCGATCTCTGTGTGTGGGTGATGATAGAGATATGATTAAAATCGGTTTTGTTTTACCGAAGTCATCAGAAAGAACGAATGTTAAAAATAACGATCTTTTGGTGCGATAGTTGAAAATAACTAAAATATACTCATTCTAGGAGTGTATGGCTGAAAATACCGTTTTGAATACGTATTTGCTATTTGAGTATATATTTTTGTACTAGATACGCATTTGTCAGATGGGTATCTAATTTATTTTTTTTACTTTTTTTAAGATGGTAATACCCAAACAACAAATGCGTATCTTTAGTAATTTTCTTAGATACTTAATTCTCAAATGCGTATTATACTAACCCAATTACAAAATGCGTAACCAAAACGATATTTTCAACTATGTATTTTAAAAATGAGTATTTTCAAGTATTGCACCCAAAAATGGGTATTTTTAAACATCAACCGAGTCATTAATCGTTTGAGGTGGAAGTTTTAATTTGGATTAAATAAATTATGGTTGTTGGGCTTGGGTTTTGGTGGGTGTGGCTTTTGAGTAAGAAGTTTGGGCTGGGTTTGTAGGGCCCAAAACTAGAAAAGTTGATTTTTAATCCGTCTGAAAAAATTAAATAATACTCCCTCCGTGCCTTAAAACATTTCCTATTTGTGTTGAACACGTTACGTTTGCCAATGTACACTTTTGATTATTAATATCTTTAAATTCGTATTCGTATTAAATATAAAAATTTCACTGTATTAAAGTACTGATAAATACGAATCCAACGAGATCCCCATGACTATATTTGATATTATAAATTAAACATAAATTAGTAGTCACTCGTTTACCGTAAACAGTACTGAAAGTTAAAGTTAAAAGAGGAAGAATAAAATGAGACGGAGGGAGTACAGTTAAGAGAACCAGAGAAGTACCTCTTGGCCGCACACTTCTTGGACTACGCAAGTGTCCAAAAAAGTAAATGTGTTACGATGATCACATTCTTATGACAAATATTATTATTGTATTGTATATTTTATGAATGAATTTATTCGGATTTTGGGAATAATGGCGTGATGCTGGCTGTAAATACTGTTTTTATTAATTATTAACTTGATTTGACAGTTTAATTGTGATTTTAAAATTTCTAGATAGAAACTAAAATTAGCACGTCAAGCAAATCGGGGAATACAATACAGCTTGGAGTGTCCACTGAAAGTGAGAATTATATTATATTTATATTTATCGGAGTACCCATAAATTTAATTTATGTTATGTGTTATGATTTAATTGGTTACAAATTAATTAATAGTAATGAATTTTTTATATTTAATTTTACTAATAAAAATATTTCAAATTATCTAATTACCAATGCCCAGTATTTGGTATCAAATTTTGATAGCCAATTTTATACATGTATACCCGAAATCCGAAAAAAAAACCAATACATAAATAATATATAATGTTTATCTAATATATTATATCTAATATTTTAGATATAAGACATTTAATCACATGTTTTTATTTTATTATTTGAGTAGTAATATGTTAATGTCAAGATTGTGAACACTTATTTAGTGAATCCTAACACTTTTTTTCAAACTCAACTTTTCTTATTTAAGATGTGCTATTTTTATGATACTAAATATTATGTTATTAACATATTTTAAATTTCACTTATAATGTAAACCTCGTGCAATATAATGCGTTTGACTAAATAATAATTTATTAATTTTAATTTATTATTATATACATATAATTAATGGTGTTTACATGTATCAATAATATTAAATTTATGAAAATTTATAAAACTTGGGTATTTATGAAAAATCTCTATAAATTTGATTATATTATTTATAATTTTGGATATCTGAAAAATACCCGATTCGATCCAAAACCCGACATATTTAAATTTAAATAACCCGAAAATATTTAGATTTGTATATGGATTTTACTATGCCCGATAGGGCTGAGCAAAACCGAACCGAAACCGAAAAACCGAACCGAACCATGTTAATTCGGTTCGGTGCGGTCCTAAAGTTTTCAGAAATTCGGTCTATTCGGTCCGGACCGAATAGACCGAAATAAAATTCGGTTCGGTTCTTTTCACAAATATTTCGGTCTGGACCGAATAGACCGAATAAACCAAATCATAAATACTATAATTTTGTATTATATATATTTTACATATATCTTAAAAATTATAATCAAAATTTTTAATTTGTAATTATATTTATGGAGTATTAGAACTCTACATATCAATTTACTTTAATTATATTTTAAAATTTACAATTTATGATTTAATTTTTAATGCAATTTTATTTTTGAAAAAAAATTCGGTCTATTCGGTCCAAAACCGGACCGAACCGAATTATTTCGGTTCGGTTCGGTCTAGTCCATAATATAACTTCGGTCCGGTTCGGTCCAAGAAAAAATGACTATTCAGTTATTCGGTCTATTCGGTTCGGTCCGGTTTTGGACCGAACCGACCGAATGATCAGCCCTAATGCCCGATCTGAACCCCACGTTACCATCCCTGCATAGATGTCGTACATTCTACTATTATTTTCTCTGTAGTACACAACACTTACGCCGTGTTCCAAAAACTTTTTTTGGAGAGAAAATAAAAGAAATGTAAAAAATACATTTATTCAGCTTGTTCCCGAACAACTTTTATGAAAGAAAGGAAAAGAAATCTGCAGATTTGGGAAGAAGTTTTCTTTATTTTTGTCTCCAATTTTTTTTTCCCACTTTTGAAAAGATTAGAAGAGAAAGGAAAATGGGTTATTTTCTATTTTTTTCTTTTCTATCCTAGATTCGTCAACACAGCCTTAAGTTGGACCAAATGACTGCTTTAGGAAACCCTGGATAACTAACAACATTTGTCAGAATGATATCATGTACCTCAAATTTGATGAAACCATAGTGTCAACATAATCACAACACGTAATATTCCCGTCAACTATCTGTTTCATTCACATACACCATGTAACATGTAGTATCAATCATAAACAATTTTCTTCTCTTTGTATTTCTCCCTCCTCTCTGCATCTAATTTCACAATCACAGTTTATCAAAACATGCCGGAGTTAACACAGAGAAATGAGTCAGTTGAATTCTGGTCTAATGATGTTAGCTATAATCAGCTCCAAATGGTTTTACATTCTTTTCGGTTACACATATTTTAAGCTTAATGACCTTTTCAGGCTCAAAGTTTGCATCAGTGTACTCGTAAAACCCTGAAGTTTAATAGCATACGTTTTCAGCCCTCGGGTAGCCAAAATGTGTTTTTTAACACTTTGACCTGTCTTGGTCCGAGTGTGGATAGCATTTCTCTTCTGCATGTCCATGGAGTTTTGAAAAATCCATGGGAAAAAGATCGGGTGAAAACCGGCCGGTTTAAGGGTAAAAGGTTACGTTTTCGGTACTTGAGGGCAAAAGGTATGGTAATGAAGTACAGGGGCGGATGGGTATATTGATGCAAACTTTGAGTTTTAAAAGGTCATTAAGCTAATATTTTATGATCATTATGGTTTGTCGAATGTCAACTGATAGCAGATGTATTTTTGTTTTCTTTTTATGTAGTTCTGGAACGAGATGTCGCAGGAAGCTCGTCAGAGGCTTATGAGAGTTGATAAACAAACCATGTTCGAGAAGGCTCGAAATGTCATGTTTTGTTCCAGATGTCATGGTTTTTTGCTTGAAGAGTTTTCGCAGATTGTTATGTACGGAAAATCCTCCCAGCAGAGGGGAGATTTTGGCTATTTTTCTCGCAACAGACTGGGATTAATCGCGAATTTTCAAAATGGTGATGGTTTGTCTAATGCAGATAGTTGTCAAGGTGATGATCAAGATCCTTTGGCCCACCCTTGGGGATGTCTTGCCTTGACTCGAGACGGGGCGCTTACTCTTCTGGATTGCTACTTGTTGTCGAGTTCTGTAAAGGGGATCCAGAATGTAATCACTAATCATCCTTTTTGCTCGTTATTTTAATCGTTTTTGTTTGTTTTGATTGTGTGGTAACTTATTATAGCGGCCTTGGCATTAGGTGTTTGACAATGCTCGTGCACGAGAGAGGGAGCGCAAGTTGAGTAGTCCTAATGCTTGTGGTGTAGGAGGTCGTAGATGGAAAGGACCTGGATCAAGGGAAACTTGTGCTGTGCATAACGCGCGGCTTCCTCCTGAAAAAATGGTTGAGTTTTGGTCAGCTCTGGGAAAAGAATCTCGGAAATCTCTTTTGAAGATGAAAGAAGAGGATTTTATGGAACGATTAGTATACAGGTTTGGGCATACCTTGCTATTGTACACGTCTAGAGTAGGGTTTTTGGTATGAATACATGAGGTCCATTAATTTAGGCATTGCTTATAATATATGCTATGTTAATGCTGTTAACAATCGCTTGCCCTAGACCATCCTTCTTAATTGAAAATACTAATTTTCTTCGTCAATAAACGTCTTCACCTTTTAACTGATTAATGAATTGGTTGTTCGAGTTTTTGTGTGTGTCTGCGCCTAAATGTCACGACTCTAGTTTTGACTTGTATATGTCCGAGAATAGAGGAATCTAAATTATGCTGATGTGCCAGGTTTGACAGGAAGAAATTTTGTAAAGATTGCAGAAAGAATGTTGTTCGGGAGTTTAAGGAATTGAAGGAACTGATGCGCATTAAAAAGGAACCTGGATTTCAGTGTGAGGTGTGTTTCGGTTTGGCAAATTTGTGTTGATGATGCTGTTTCATGTCACAGGCTTACAGCCGTGTTAATTTCTGTAGTAGTCTGACACAATATCATTTTCTTATTCTGTTTAGGTATCCAATGACACAGTCCAAGCTGATTGGAGCCATACATTTATAGACAATAATCGAATATACCATCACTTTGAGTGGGCAATTGGAAGTGAAAAAGGAAAATCTGACATTTCACCGTTTGAAAATGTTGGATTAAGTGGGATTGTTCAAGTAAACGGCCTAGATTTAAGGGGTTTGGATGCGTGTTATGTCACTTTAAGGGCATGGAAAACAGATGGAGACTGTACTGAATTTTCTGTTAAAGCTCATACATTGAAAGGGCAACAGTGTATTCATCGCAGGCTTCTGGTTTGTGATGGATTCGTCACAATTACAGAAGGAGAAAGTATACGAGACTTTTTCAAGCACGCAGAAGAGGTTGTCAAAGAGGTAACTAGGTTATACAAGGCTTGTTAGTTGTTATGTCTCTAAATTTGGTTTTAAATTTGATTAAATTTTTTATTACCTATTCTCTGCAGCATGATTTAAATTACGATGTTGTTTACAGGATGATGATTTAGTGGACAATGATGGAAATAGGCTGGACGGAGAATGCTCTCGGACCCAAAAACATGCAAAGAGTCCTGAGCTTGCACGGGAATTTCTTCTAGACGCCGCTACTGTTATTTTCAAGGAACAAGTATGTACAATTTGCTGGAACCTGGAAGTTCTGCTGTAGTTTTTGTTTGTTATGTTGTTAATTGTTAAATATCTATTTTTACAAATATCACATTTCTATCTATTTTAGCTGGGATTCTGGGAATATCCCAACCAAATGTATTAGTGGTGATAGAGAAAACGTCAAACGGGTAAACTGTCAGAAATATATATTGAGATGGTGTCTATGTTATTAGGTATGTTTGCAGGAAGAATACCTTTTAAAGTGTACCTGTTTTTCTTCAAATGAAGATGGAGCCATGCTGTGCAGGGCTATTTTGAGTTGTTCATAGTTTAATGTTTCTCGTGTAGATATGTGACGTAAAAATCTCCTTCTGTTAAATTTTCTGTGTTAGAAAATTCTGTGCAAGTTTTCATCTGTTCATTGCAACTTGATGTATCAGGTGTGGTTATTTCAACCGTGCATTGACATATTATCGTGCAGGTTGAGAAGGCTTTCAGGGAAAGGACAGCGCGTCAAAATGCTCACAGTGTATTCATCTCTTTTGCACTAAAATTGGTTGAAGAACGTGTTCATGTTGCTTGCAAGGAAACACTTATACTGGAAAAGCAGGTACTATCTTACTAGCATGTTTTTACAGTCGTTTTGAATACTCTAAAGAATTAAGGGTGTCCTAATTAATTTATGTTACTAGATGAAAATTCTAGAAGAAGAAGCAAAGGAAAAGAATGAAGAAGAAGAACGAAAGGAAAGGAGGAAAATTAAAGAGAAGGAGAAGAAGCTCCGAAGAAAGGAGAGAACAAGGAAAAATGAAAAAGATAGAGACGATTGTTCTCTCACTAATCAGCATTTAGCACGCGAGGATGAAATTGAAGAATCAACAGTTGATGATGAGAAGCCTGTTACTAATGCAACAGAGTTTATGTCATCCTGGCCTGTACCCCCACAAATCCAGGATGAGCAGCAAAGAAATGGGCGTGTCAGCAAAAATATTGACGACTTATCTGATGTCAGTCCTGCTGAAAACCTTGCTACCAGTAAAGACAAAGATGATTTTTCTGGATTTGATTATTCAAGGTACTCTGGACGCAAACTAAAAAACCGGTGTCAACAGGATACAACCTTAAAATGCTCTGTTGACAAATCTGAGCAAAGTTATTATCATAATCAAATTGGTAGTTCTGCAAGGACTATCAGTGGACTGGATAAGCATCCTAGAAGTAGTGCTGCAACATCAATTATTAAAGCCAGTGGCCCTAAACTTTACGAAAAGGTGCATTGCTCTAATAGGATGTGTGACAGAGGTGACTTGCAAGCCCCTAGATGTTATCAGCATAGCGATTACAGAGGCAAGGTAGAGCCATGCTGTATAAAGATGCAGGCAGGTCAGAAGTATATTTGTAAGCCTCAATCTGCTTCTTTGGATATGTCCAGACCATCTAACTTGGCAAATAAACTCACTCTAGGAGACTACATTACTAGTAGTTGTGGTAGTAAAAAATCCGAAGATAGAGAAGCCTCACAAATCTTTCAGGCTGGGGTTCATAAATGCGAAGACTCTGTAGTGGATAAAAAGCAAATAGAAACTGGAGGTGAGCCTATTAGAAGCTGCCCGTTGGAAAAGAGTAGAATTCATGTTCCTGCAATAGTACCAAAAGAAAATGTCAATGACAACACTGATGTTACTCATATGAATGTGCAAGCTCAGCACATCCATGTAGCTGCATTACCCTCCCATAGCCTGCAGAGGGATGTTCAAGCAAAGCAGGATCCTACGCAAACACAAGCAAATGCATCAGTCGAGAAAAACTTAAACATCGACATATCACAAGCTAATGACAAGGATTTCTCCCTTTTCCATTTTGGCAGTCCATTTGCTCTTGCTGATGCATACAAATCAGATTCTCTTCCAGAGTATGCTGTTGGAGGTCTTTCTTTAAACAAGACTAACCAAGATAGTAAAGGTAATCTCACATGCAATACAAAAGATTTCATTGAAGAATACAATCTATTCGCGTCTTGCAAGGGAATATCATTTCCTATCTTCTAAGTTAGGAATGAGAAGGTTCCTGTGGCCTCTGATACTTCAGTCTGGAATGTGTCCTCTCCATGTCCAAACCAGTAAGCTTTTTCTCATAGGAAAATTTATCAGTCTGGATTGTTCATTTGTTTCATTTATCTTCCTTTTGGTAAAAAGTGCAGTTGCGAATTTAAATTGTTTGATTTTTTTAGCATATCAGTTCATTTCTTCTGTAAAAATAAATGGATTAGTGGGGATTACCAGGCATAATTTGTGAATGCTGCTTGTTGATTATCAGACATTCAGACCTTTGATCACTTGTCAGAGTCGGATGATTAAACAATTTTTATTTTTATTTTGTTCCTGGACTCGCTATAAGGCCCAAACCAACAACTGTCCAATTCTTACAAATTATGTGTTTGATCCAATTTTCTTATATAGCCCAACCCAATAAGACATTATATTTAAAAGATATGAGATAGATTTTGATAAAAGAAAACATGCAAGAAAAAATTTACAACATGCTTCATCACCGAGTCTCGTTATAATATAATAAAAGATTAAGCACTCTTATCTATTAAAGATCATTACAAAATTTCAAAATACATGATCAAAATACTACTAATTTCAATCAATATCTAACATAGAAAACATAGATACTCCATCTAAAATGAAATCTAAATATTATGTACTTTTGTCATTTACCAAAGATATCATTTCCCAAAGATATCAGAGCTTAAATACAGACACTTTGAGAACTGAATTTTGTTTGAAAGATTGGATTTGACCAAATAAGTAACATAAATTTGGAATTGAATTTTTATTTCAAAATCAAAATATTAATATTAGAATTCATTTGAAAATTTAAATTGGCAACTCCGATCATAACATTCAAAACCTATAGTTTATCTAATAAATATTGGAAATTGATAGATAAACTCCAAAATCTCTTCTATATATAATAGGAGAACAAAGGTATAATTTCATGAGATTAAAAAGTCTCATTGAAATGACTAAATTAAATTGAAAAAACTAAATGTCTCATTGAAAAGGCTAAATTAAATTGAAAAAACTAAATTACAAGACTAAATTAAATTGAAAAAACTAAATTACCCCTGTTTGTAAGATTTATATAAAAAATATGGTTTGTGGGAATCAAACTCAAGTTATTTCACTTAACTATACAACTTCTTACCACTACACCATATTGTGCTTTTTATCATACACATAATGTGCTAAATTAATATTTTATTTAAATTTAAATATATTTATTTGAATTCCGCAAAAAAAAATAGTTATTTGAATATTTGTACAATTAATTTTAAAGAATTGATTTCCATATATAAAATTAGGCATAGTACATAAATGTATTATTATCTTATTTATTAATCATTTTTTAGTTTGAAAATATATCTCATATACTTTTAACATATTTTTTATTATAAAAAGTAATTAAAATGTACGTATATAATTTTTATAAAAAATATTGAAAATTGAATCACTTATATATAAATAATTTATATTGGTATTATATATTTAGATAAATTCGAATTATAATGAGTTATTGCATTTTAGAACTTGGCCCATTGTTCAAAAAATACTCGAAATTTGACTACATGACCCGGCCGATAAACATCGTCACATTCTACGTTTGGTAAATTTAAATTACAAACTCGACGAGAATATTTTACCAATAATGTGAAATTTTTTAATATCTTATGTTAATATAAATTAATGTGTTTGAGGTCTTTATAGAATCAAGTCAATTGATTATTTATATTAAAATTACTAACTTAACTGGTAACGCATTATTATTTTTGGGATTTTTCTCAATTTTAAGAATATTTGAAATTTGAAATGAGATCTCACGATATTTGTTAAAACTACGATGATATATTAAATCGATTTATTTTTTAGTTTTCATTTTAAAAAAACTAACTTTTTAAAAAGAATTCTTTTAGATCAGCAATATTCATTGATCAAGATAATATTGTACAAATATTTTGAATTATTTTAATATTTTGAATTATTCAAATAAAAGTTCAGCATTTGATTCAATGCATTTTATATTATTTAAGGAAAAAACATATATTGTTCAATAATTTGAATAAATTAACAAGTTCAATTCATATTTATAAAACTTTATCGAACTGAATTTTTTTAATTTTAGAAGAATAGTATAAAATGTTATCAAATTATTATATAAACAAATATTAGAGTCGTAATGAAAGAAACTTAAAAACGGTTTAAATAACGATATAAATACAATTTTTCTTTCGAATTCTTAAAAAAATCATGAATATTAATAATAAGTCTTAAAAATATATAATTCATTTTTATGTTACCATGATTGATACCCGGTTGCGTAAAAAATAGATATGGATTGTTTGTTAGCGATAATGTGAATACCATATATAAATTATAGCAATTTATTTATTACATAATTTTAATTTTTGAATAATTATAAATGCATTTATTTAAGTAATCAATTATCTCACTAGATGTTAATAATGATTATACATGTACATAAATAAGATATTTAGCATATAAATAATTAAAATCATCATAATTTATTAAGAGATGCAATATACAATAATTTACATGCTAACACACACATACATATAACTTAATCTTACTTTGTTAACACTAGTGTAAATAAAAAACTAACATTTTCCCAAACATACGTTGAATTTCAAAAACTAATATTTTTCATTAAAATCAACTTTAATATTAACAATAATATAAATTTTACATTATTGTATATTATAATTGCAAGTCATTCTGACTTCAGTTATGCATTTTTTATCTTTTTAAATTGAGTAAGTTAATTGTAAGTTATTAGTGAACTCGGTAATAATATAGAGCAGTATAAATAGTTTATTTAAATAAAATTCAAGATTTTGGTCAACTATGTATTCAACATATATGTTAATTTGTATTTTTTTATTTGTAAACATACTAACGGCATTTTACAGATTAAGTTTAATCGTTTCATTTTAAATGTATACCTACTACCCTGTTTCTATTCATTCATTAAATATAAAATAGCGGGTAAGAAAAATATAATATAATAATAGTTGAGGAGATATTCACTCCTAAAAGTGAGGAAGCATTCAAAACTCCTAATGTTATAGAGGGGGACATGGAGCTTGTTGGAGAGAAATTTTATCTCTATTTCTTCAAAATTTGACTCAAGAGCCTATATAAGGATATTGTTGAAGTTGTTTTACAAACATTATAATTGCATGATGCATAAAAAACTCTAGAAAATGACCCGTGCCTCGCACCGTTATTATGCTAGTTTACTATTAAGCTTCAATTGTCTTGTAAATAACATCACTATCCATGCCAAAGACAAAATTAATGAATTCACTTGTGTTCCATATATAATTTTTTGACCTCTTTATGATTTGTAGAATTTAGTTGCTATCCCAACCAACCCAAATTGTCAAAATATATTATGGATTCTCACTATTTATTGCGAATACTAAGACAAATTAATACCCTCAGGAAAAGGTCTCAAAAAGTCAAAAAAGAAAATAAAATGAGTGAATCTTTCATTAATGATATGAATGAAATAATCTCTAAGATATTCAAAAAGTAAATAAAAAAATAAAAAAAAACATGGTCCGAAAACAGCTGGTAATAATTTCTTATCACCACACGTAGTCAACTTGAAATCTACTATAAATGTATGTGCAGGCACTGCTCAAATATTACAGAGTACTTTCAAGCACTTGTTAGTTGCTACACAGACATATATCAGCGCTATCATCTGTACGTTTTATATTTTTGTAGTTCTTAATGTTTGTTTCCTTGATCTTTCAATCAACTTCGTGTACTTGATAGATTATTTGTATGATTTATAATTTTTGAGATCATGAATATATAAATCACAACTGCTTGTCTTTTGTTTGTTAATGATCAGTCATTGAACGTGAATACATTGTACAAGGCGTCTGAGTTTCCAAGATGGAGAAATCGACACACAGAAATGAGGCCATGTCGACAACTAAAGCTAGCTTTGATCAGCTTCAGAAGGTACATTGTTTTCAATCATGAGTGTGTTTTGTGTTATGTTGCTGTGTATGTGGTTTGATTTATATGTTTAGTTGTTTGATTTCGGTAGACCTTGTTTTTTTTCTGATTACTATGTCCGTCCCATTTTAATTGACTTTTATTTACGTGTTGAGAAGTGAAATATCAGTTAAAATGGGAGTAAATTTTGTGGGTGTAGAATTGATGATGTACTTATCATGGAGTAATTTTTAATTAAATTTTTATTAGTATTTACTATGAAGAGTACCATTTATTAATTGGTTTGTTGAAATTAAACTAAAATGTTGTGTCCATAACTGATGTTAGCGAAGGTATATTGTTTTCAATTATATGTGTGTTTGATTTGTCGAGATTGAACAAAAATATTGTGTCCAAAGTTGATGTTAGCGAATCTACATTATTTTCAATTATGTGTGTGTGGTTTGATTTATATGCCTAGTTATTTGATTTCAAGAACATTTGTTTTTTTAAAATACCACTTTTGTCCCATTTTAAGTAATTTTTTTTCAACATGTTGAAAAGTCAAACATAAATTAAAACGGGACACCTTTGATTTTATGACGGTGATTTCCTTGTCATTGAGCAATTTTTAATTTAAATTTTATTAGAATTTACTATGAAGAGTACTAATTATATATTGATATGTTGATTTATCTGAGATTGAACTGGAGTGCAGGTATTCAGTTTGTGTTACATTAATTTTAATATGTTGTTGTGACTGATATCAAATGTATTGATTCTTTTCCGTTGATGTAGTTCTGGAACGGTTTGACACGACATGGGCGTCAGGAGCTTTTGAAAGTTGATAAACAAACATTCCTGAAGCAAGTTCGTAAGGTCATCTTTTGTCCCAGATGTTTTCGTTTTTTGGATGAAGAGTTTTCCGGCATTGTCAAGTATGGGAAGTCTTCCAAACAGGACGGAGCTGTTGCTCATCTTTCTTACAACGCACCAGGAATTCCCGAATCTCAATGTGATGATCAAGATCCTTCCGTTCATCCTTGGGGATGTCTGACCACAACTAGGGATGAGTCCCTCACTCTTTTGGATTGCTACATTCAGTCGAGCTCTTTTAAGGGGATCCAGAAGGTAATCACCCTCTACGTCCATTGATCAATCATTTACTTTTGTTCTTTATGTTTGGTAACTTATAATTGTCGTTTTTGTACCAGGTGTTTGACAATGCCCATACAATAGAAAGTACGCGCAAATCGCTTTACCCTGCTGCTTGTGGTGTAGGAGGACGAAGATGGAAAGGAGCTGCGTCAAGGGAAACCTGTGCAGTCCATACTGTAGGGATTTCTCTTGAAAAATTGGTCGAATTTTGGTCATCCCAAGGAGAGGAATCTCGACAGTCTATCTTGAAGATGAAAGAAGAGGATTTTGTTGAAAAATTAAACTTCAGGTTTGACTAAGGCATAAATTATGTAAAGTTTATAGTCTTTATATACTATAACACTTTTTTTCTTGCATTTAGGCCTTCATTTGTCTTATTGATAAGGCGGTTGAGGAAGTTTCTATTCATGTCCGTGCATTGATCTAAAATATGTAGTTTTGTATACAATTAAAACAAGAAGAATCTAATGCAAAAGTTAAATTGAAATACTAGCTAATCATGATTTTATGATTTTCTCCTATCAACTAAATTATGCTAATGTGCCAGGATTGAAGACAAGAAGTTCTGCAAAAATTGCAGAAAGAATATTTTGGGGAAGTTTAAGGAATTAAAGGAACTTATGAGCAGAAGTAAAGAATCTGGCTTTCACTTTCATCATAAGGTGTGTTTTGATGTTTATGGTATAACCTTGCTTCTGTAAATTGTAGTTGAACCGTACTATCTAGAATTTAGCAGCAGTTAAATTCTATCGTTGTAACATTACTTTGACACTCATGCACAATTTTTTCTTGATGATGCAGTTGCATTTCATAGCCTTTTCATTTTATGTAGTAGATGCAAAATCATATTATTTTTCTGTTTAGATATCCCATGCTACTGTTAAAGCTCATACATCGATGGAGAAGCAGTACGTTCATTCCAGGCTAGTGGCTGGTGATGGTTTTGTCACAATTACAGAAGGGGAAAGCATACAGGACCTATTTAAGCATGGCGAAGAGATTATGAAAGTGGTAAGTAGGTTCTACAAGGCACGTCATATATCTGGTTTTGGTAATAGAATTAATTTAGTTTCCCTATTTCTTGCGGTGTGATTTAATATTCCAGTTTATTTACAGGATAATAGTTTACTGGATAAGAATGGAAATAGGCTGGATCGGGCATGTTCTCACAGCCGAAAAGATGCAAGGACTCCTGATTTTGCAAGGAAAGTTCTTCTGGATGCTGCCACAGTCTTTTTCAAGGAACAAGTATGTTCAGTCTGTTGGGTATTTTGCTTTGATTTTTGTTTGTCATGTTGTTATCAGATAATTTGGGCCTTTATAACAAATATTTATCTGGGAACAGCGCAACCAACCCACATATGAAATTGGTGGTGATAGAGTAAATATCAAAACTTAAATGGGTAGACTGATAGGTGTATTTACTTCAAATGAAAATAAGGAAAGCAATCCAGGACATTGAACTGTTCATAGTCTGATGTTTCTCGTCTTGATATATAAACAAAAATCTGCCTATAAAACTGGACATGTTAGCAAACATGTGTTAGCAAAATGTATGATTATGTTTAGGAGAATGTTTTGTGTGGGTTCTCATCTATATATATGTTGCAGCTTGTTGTGTCATGCATAAGTGTTCTAATAGTGCAGTGACATATTTACGTGCAGGTTGATAAGGCTGTAAGGGAAGAGGTAGCGCGCCAGAATTCCCATAGCGTTTTTGTTTCTCTTGCAGTAAACTTGCTTGAAGAGTGTGTTCAAGTTTCTAGTAGAGAAATGCTTACATTGGAAAATCAGGTACTAACGTCTTAGCAAGTTTTTATAGTTAGTCTTGATTATTCTGAGAAATCAATGATGTCATACATAATTTCTTTTGAATAGATAAAACTCCTTGATGAAGAGGAGAATGAAAAGAATGAAGAAGAAGAGCGAAAAGAAAGGAGGAGAGTGAAAGAAAGAGAAAAAAAGCTCAGAAAGAAAGAGAGATCAAAAGAAAAGGGAAAAACTGGAGACAATATTTCGTTTACTAAGCAGCATTCGGCATCCCAGGTTAACATTGAAGAATCGACAGTAGTCGATGAGGAGCCTGATACCACTGACACAATTGAATTAGAGTCATCCAGGCCTATATTTCCACATATCCAGGATGAGCTGAAAATGAATGAGACAAGGAACAAATTCCAGGATGAGCAGGAAATCAGTCCTGGAGAAAACTGTACTAGCAGTAACAGTAAGAATGGTTCAACTGGATCTGATCAACCAAATCAGAAGCAATTCAGAGTTGTTCCTAGAAGTCGGACTACGATTAACAAATCGGAGAAAAGGTATCATGGTTATCATTTTGATACTTCTTCAAGGTCTGCCAATAAGTTCACTCTAGGAGATCACATTAATTATAGTCGTGGTAGACCAAAACACACTTCTGTCGCATGGAAAGACTCACGACAAAGAAAGAAAGGCGAGGCCAACACCAGTGTTCCATCTTCAAAGTCCCTGCCTATTGAGCCATTTTCAACTATGAAATCAGAACCTGCTAGTCAACTGTCAGACAGTATAGATGCCTCGCGACGCCTGCAGACTGGAGTTCGTGAATGTGAAGAAGTTGTGACGGATAAAAAGCAACTATCAAATGGAGGTGAGGCTATCAGAAGCTGCTTGTTGGACGGGAGAAGAATTCACACCCCAGTAAAAGTATCAAAAGAAAATGGCAATGTCATCCCTGATGTTAGTCGTATGTATTTGCAAGCTCAAGGCATTCCAGAGAAACAACTAAATGCAGCAGGTGAAGAAAACCTAAACTCAGACCTCCCTTCGGCTGAAGATAAGGGTTTCTCCTTTTTTTACTTTGATAGTCCATTGGCATTGGCGGAAGATAAGGGTTTCTCGTTTTTTCATTTTGATAGTCCATTTGCATTTGCGGATGCATCTAAATCAGATTCTCTGCCATTAGAGGATTCAGTTGGAGGTAATTCTTTAGCCAAGTTTTACCATCAAAGTAAAGGGGATCTCACAAGCAATATGATATATTCCTTTGAAGAATACAATCTATTTGCGACTAATAAGGGGATAACATTTTCTATCATCTCGATATTGGATTAAGGTTAGGATTCCGTGAGGCATACATATGATACTTCAATCTGGTTTTATTCTTGTCCAAGTGGTGAATGTTTGGGATCTTGGTTTATCATTTCGACAGCTGCCTAGTGCTTTTCAGGCTCAACCAGCACCTTTTGTACCAGCTCCACCAGCACTAGGAGTCACATCGCAGATTATTAAGGCAACTCCTGATGGTGCCTCCATGAATTCTTCTTCTTCTTCTTCCAATAAAACAGTGACACAGGATCAGATCACTAAACGGATTGGGAAAGGCCAAGAAGAGGAGAAGGTCCAGGACAGCAATAAGAATCTGTAAGTTTATTTAACTGTATATAACTTATTTTTATTTTTTCTTGTTCAGGTATTTACAAATTTAAAGCTGGATTTGATTAACGGACATGTTACTCAGAATCTTACTTTGTAGAGCTCTGTACATGTCTGCTAATTTATTGAATCTACAAACGAGAAGTTTTTTGGTTCTTTACCCAACTAATTTTTTTCAAGTAAATAGAAGTTGATGATTAGTACATGTGGCTCGATGAATTTTTGTTTAATGAATGTCGTTGTCATTGGGGTATGTTAATTTGCAGGTTCAAGCCCAAAAATATGAGCACCAGAAAGAAAAAAGAAAATAAATTTGCTTTCCTCACAGGACTGATATCGATAACATGGATGATGGATTTAGATGGAGGAAATACGGCCAAAAACATGTGAAAGACACCCCTTTCCCAATAAAAAACACCCCTTTCCTTTATGATGGAAAGGTTTTTTCTATGTTTATGTATCAAGTTTTCAAAAAGCTATAAATAGAATGTGAAGGTTGTGGTTCAATACATGTTTAAAATTTAAAAGCATAGCTGTTGTCCTGAGTAATTCCAGAGCTCTCAATAAAAAAACGATTTGAGAAAATTTTTGGGATTAAGTTAGCACCACTGCCATTGCTCTTTTGTCAAGGTCTTGCAGGAAAATTTACTGGAAGCATGAAATGGGAATGTAATAGTTCTAGAGAAATTAATGGAAATACTGAAACTTTGCAGTTACACTGTTCTACACAATATTTAATTTTGGACAGAAATAGGGTTTACAATAGTCATCAATTTGTTTTTCAAGTTTAACTGAAAAATTCTAATTCAAGTTTTTTAGTTGATATTAGCAATAAACCAGGGTTTATTTATCAAAATATTATGGTATGAAGGATATAGTATTGTTATGATGTAGGTGCCTTATTGTAGGAACAGGAAATAATGGCCATAATAGATTCCAACTAAATAAAGAAACATGTCAGAGTTCAGAATATGCAGATGGTACAGATGCCTACAGAATGTGAAGATGGTTCATGAATGTGAAGAAGTTGTGATGGATAACAAGCAAAGAGCAAATGGAGGTGAGCCTAGGCAGAAGAATTCACACTGCAGGAAAAGTATCAAAATAAATTAATGGTAACGGAAACCTTGATTTTTGTCTTATGTATTTGCAAGCTCAAGGAATTCCAGAGAAGCAGGAACCTGAGCTAAAACAACCAAATGCAGCAGCAGGTGAGGAAAACCTAAACTCCGACATCTCACTGGCTGAAGATTCTGGTAGTCCAATTGCTCTTGCGGATGCATCTAAATCAGATTCTTTGCCGTCATAGGATTCTGTTGGAGGTAATTCTGAGGTCAAGTTTATCCATCATAATGAAGGGGAACTTACAAGCAATAAGAGAGATTCCTTTAAAGGATAAAATCTGTTTGCGACTAATAGGGGGATAAAATTTTCTATCTTCTCAAATAGGATCAATAGGGTTCCATAAGGCCTATGATACTTCAGAATTCTGGTTGCGTTTCCAAGTGATGAATGTAAACAATAAGCTTCCTCTCTGAGGAAAATCTATCAACTTCTGATACTTAATACTGATATATTTTCTTAACTTATTATCTTTGTATAAAACAAGTGACTTTAAATGTTTAAAATGCAAACTTTTTTTTCTATTTGAGGCCAATATTTTTTAGAATTATTGTAGTTGAAATATTTATACCTAATTGCGTGTGCTGCTTCCAGATGTTTATATCTTGAATCAATTGACAAATTACTTCTATTCACTATGCATTCTTCTTGTTTAATATAAAAATCATAATTCCAACTTGATAAGGTCTCGGATGAATTCTGCGTGCTTTGTTCAATCGTCTTAAACTACACAATGAGCATTGTAGTTGGGGGTCTACTTATGATCAAACAATTTCACGTCTTATTTGTGTCATTAAGAAATTATGTGATTTCTGTTGTAGAGAAAACACAAAGGCCAGGTACTATAGAAGACAAAATGTAGAAGAACACTGTAACAAAGTGTTGATAGCACATTGACAAGTGTGGGCTAGCAATCTTAGCATACAGTTTAATCTTTATATTTTCAAGCACCTCAAAAGAAAATTGCAGTGGAAACCCCGATGTTAGTCATATATATTTGCAAGCTCAAGGCACTCTGGAACCTATGCAAAAAAAATCAAATGTATCAGTATGGGAGGAAAACCTAAACTCCGACATCTCACCAGCTGAAAGATAAGGGTTTCTTCTTTGTTCCTTCTGGTAGTCCATTTGCTCTTGCAGAGGCATCTGTTAAAGGTAATTCTTTAGTAAATTTTATCCATCATAATTATGGGGATCTCACAAGCAATAAGAGAGATTCCTTGGAAGGATACAATCTATTTGCAACTAATAAGGGGATAACATTTTCTATCTTCTCGAAATAGGATCAAGGTCAGGGTTTTATAATTCATTTGAAATAGGATACTTCAAATCTTGTTTTATTCTTGTCCAAGTGATGAATGTTTGAGCACTTGGTATTTCCAAACACAATGAGCTTTCTCTCAGAGGAAAGTCTTTCGACGTCTGATTCTTACTTGATTTATTTGTTGATTTTCTTTACTTATTATCCTTGCATTGAACAAGTGACTTCAAATGTTATAAATGCAAACCTTTATTTATTTTATTCTATTTGAGGCCATTTTTTATCAGAATTAAAGTAGTTGAAATAATTTAACCTAGTTGTGAGTGCTGCTTCTGGATGTTTGAATCACTCGAGAAATTAGTTATATTCGCATTCTTCTTAGAGTTATTTGCATATTGCATCCTGTGGTTTGGACGAAATGCACTTTTTGATCCAAATAATTTATAGCTGCAGTACGCATTCCTTTACTTTTTGTGGCAGCATATGTTACACCCCTTTGACCCCCTTCCGTTAAATTACTCCATTAGCGTTGAAAAAGGACGGGGCAAAAAGGTCCAATTAAATAGATCGTCCATTAGGGTTAATAAAAGATAAAACAAACTATTAGAAGCTAAATCAATCGTCTCTATCTCTCTAAAACTTATTTCCTAAATTAGCCAATTCAATCTATACGATGAGAGGGCGATTAAGAATTGTTATTGACGGTGATATAGTAGTCCAAAACCCAAACGATGCAGCCCAAAAGTCCAAAACCCAAACGATGCAGCCCAAAACCCAAACGATGCGGCCGAATCAAGTGAAGGCGCGAAGGTTGGGGATTACGGTCTACCCACTAGCAATGAAATTCCTGACTTCGAGGGTAATCATCTTTGTCTTCTATTTGTTGATATGAGTAGCAGTGCATGTATATTAATGGAGTATGGATTTTTGTTATTTGTTTATGGTTGAAGCATGCAGGTATAGAAAGTATAAAGTAGTGTAGTATATGTATGGGGTCCCCAATGTCTTTATTTCATCACTTGATTAGTATAGATGTGGTCCTTATAAAGAAATTGTGTAATGGATATGCCTAATTTGATGTGAAACCCTAAATTTATGCAGATGTGTCATGTTTCGTTACAATTAAACTTCATTTTGGCGGAAAATTCGCTGAGGAATTCGATAGTTATTTAGGGGGACAGTTAGCTTATTTTGATATGTGCTCAACCATGAAATTTAACTTAGTTGAAATTGAAGCTATGCTTACTACTCAAACAGTGGATATTTGGTTGTTTCTAAATGAAAATGTAGGTATGTGTCCTGATAATATTGTTCCTCTTGTAACTGATAAAGACCTGGATTTGGTGATTGAAATGGTTGACTGTAATAATGGTAAGATGATAAACTTGTATACAAGCTCAAACAGTCCTGAATATGACAATGAATCATGGGATTTTTCATTGAAGTATATTTGTAAACATCATTCTGCCTCTTTGAATATGTCCAGACCATCTAACTTGGCAAATAAGCTCACTCTAAGAGACTACATGACTAATAGTTGTGGTAGTAAAAAATTCGTAAATAGAGAAACCTCACAAATCCTTCAGGTCGGGGTTCATAAATGCGAAGACTCTGTGGTGGATAAAAAGCAAATAGAAACTGGAGGTGAGCCTATTAGAAGCTGCCCCCGTTGGACAAGAATAGAATTTATGTTTCAGCAATGGTACCAAAAGAAAATGTCAATGACAACACTGATGTTACACATATGAATTTGCAAGCTCAGGGCATGCATCTAGCTGCATTACCCTCCCATAACCTGCAGAGGGATGTTCAAGCAAAGCAGGATCCTACGCAAACACAAGCAAATGCACCAGTCGAGAAAAACTTAAACATCGACACATCACAAGCTAATGACAAGGATTTCTCCCTTTTCCATTTTGGCAGTCCATTTGCTCTTGCTGATGCATACAAATCAGATTCTCTGCCAGAGTATGCTGTTGGAGGTCTTTCTTTAAACAAGACTAACCAAGATAGTAAAGGTAATCTCACATGCAATACAAAAGATTTCATTGAAGAATACAATCTATTCGCGTCTTGCAAGGGAATATCATTTCGTATCTTCTAAGTTAGGAATGAGAAGATTCCTATGGCCTCTGATACTTCAGTCTGGAATGTGTCCTCTCCATGTCCAAACCAGTAAGCTTTTTCTCATAGGAAAATTTATCAGTCTCTGATGCTTGATTGTTTCATTTGTTTCATTTATCTTTCTTTTGGTAAAAAGTGCAGTTGAGAATTTAAATTGTTTGATTTTTTTTGCATATCAGTTCATTTCTTTTGTAAAAATAAATGGATTAGTGGGGATTACCAGGCATAATTTGTGAATGCTGCTTATTGATTATCCGACATTCAGACCTTTGATCACTTGTCAGAGTCGGATCATTAAACAATTTTTATTTTTATTTTGTTCCTGGACTCGCTATAAGGCCCAAACCAACAGCTGTCCAATTCTTACGAAATTATGTGTTTGATCCAATTTTCTTATATAGCCCAACCCAATAAGACATTATATTTAAAAGATATGAGATAGATTTTGATAAAAGAAAACAAGCAAGAAAAAATTTACAGCATGCTTCATCACTGAATCTCGTTAAAATTATAATAAAAGATTAAGCACTCTTATCTATTAAAGATCATTACAAAATTTCAAATATATGATCAAAATACTACTAATTTCAATCAATATCTAACATAGAAAACATAGATACTCTATCTAAAATGAAATCTAAATATTATGTACTTTTGTCATTTACCAAAGATATCATTTCCCAAAGATATCAGAGCTTAAAATACAGACACTTTGAGAACTGGATTTTATTTGAAAGATTGGATTTGACAAATAAGTAACATAAATTTGGAATTGAATTTTTATTTCAAAATCAAAATATTAATGTTAGAATTCATTTGAAAATTTAAATTGGCAACTCCGATCATAACATTCAAAACCTATAGTTTATCTAATAAATATTGGAAATTGATAGATAAACTCCCAAATCTCTTCTATATATAATAGGAGAACAAGGGTATAATTTCATGAGATTAAAAGTCTCATTGAAAAGACTAAATTAAATTGAAAAAAACTAAATGTCTCATTGAAAAGACTAAATTAAATTAAAAAAAACTAAATTACAAGACTAAATTAAATTGAAAAAACTAAATTACCCCTGTTTGTAAGATTTATATAAAAAATGTGGTTTATGGGAATAGACTCAAGTTATTTCACTTAACTATACAACTTCTTACCACTACACCATATTCTCTCATGTGCTTTTTATCATATACATAATATGTAAGTGTGCTAAATGAATATTTTATTTTATTTAACTTTAAATATATTTATTTGAATTCCGCAAAAAAAGGATAGTTAGTTGAATATTTGTACAATTAATTTTAAAGAATTGAATTCTATATATAAAATTAGGCATAGTACATAAATGTATTATTATCTTATTTATTAATCATTTTTTAGTTTGAAAATATATCTCATATACTTTTAACATATTTTTTATTATAAAAAGTAATTAAAATGTAAGTATATAATTTTTTAAAAAATGTTGAAAATTGAATCACTTATATATAAATAATCTATATTGGTAATACAAATTTAGATAAATTCGAATTATAATGAGTCAATGCATTTTAGAACTTGGCACATTGTTCAAAAAATACTCAAAATTTGACTACATAACCCGGCCGATAAACATCGTCACATTCTACGTTTAGTAAATTTAAATTACAAACTCGACGAGAATATTTTATCAATAATATGATTTTTTTTAAAATTTTATGTTAATATAAATTAATGTGTTTGAGGTTTTTATAGGATCAAGTTAATTGATTATTTATATTAAAATTACTAACTTCACTGGTAACGCATTATTATTTTTGGGATTTGTCCCAATTTAAAGAATATTTGAAATTTGAAATGAGATCTCACTATATTTGTTAAAACTACGATGATATATTAAATCGATTTATTTTTCAGTTTTCATTAAAAAAAACTAACTTTTTAAAAAGAATTCTTTAAAATCAGCAATATTCATTGATCAATATAATATTGTACAAATATTTTGAATTATTCAAATAAAAGTTCAGCATTTGATTCAATGCATTTTATATTATTTAAGGAAAAAATATATATTGTTCAATAATTTGAAGAAATTAACCAGTTCAACTCATATTTATAAAACTTTATCGAACTGAAATTTTTTAATTTTAGAAGAATAGTATAAAATGTTATCAAATTATTATATAAAGAAATATTAGAGTCGTAATGAAAGAAACTTAAAAACGGTTTAAATAACGATACAAATACAATTTTTCTTTCGAATTCTTAAAAAAAATCATGAATATTAATAATAAGTCTTAAAAATATATAATTCATTTTTATGTTACAACCATGATTGATACCCGGTTGCGTAAAAAATAGATATGGATTGTTTGTCAGCGATAATATGAATACTATATATAAATTATAGCAATTTATTTATTACATAATTTTAATTTTTGAATAATTATAAATACATGTTATTTAAGTAATCAATTATCTCACTAGATGTTAATAATGATTATACATGTACATAAATAAGATATTTAGCATATAAATAATTAAAATCATCATAATTTACTAAGAGATGTAATATACAATAATTTACATCCTAACACACACATACATATAACTTAATCTTACTTTGTTAACACTAGTGTAAATAAAAAACTAACATTTTCTCATATTCAAAAACTAATATTTTTCATTCAAATCAATTTTAATATTAACAATAATATAAATTTTACATTATTGTATATTATGATTGCAAGTCATTCTGACTTCAGTTATGCATTTTTTTATCTTTTTAAATTGAATAAGTTAATTGTAAGTTATTAGTGAACTCAGTAATAATATAGAGCAGAATATATTATTTATTTAAATAAAATTCAAGATTTTGGTCAACTATGTATTCAATATATATGTTAATTTGTATTTTTTTATTTGTAAACATACTAACGGCATTTTACAGATTAAGTTTAATCATTTCATTTTAAACGTATACCTACCTTGTTTCTATTCATTCATTAAATATAAAATAACGGGTAATAAAAATATAATATAATAATAGTTGAGGGGATATTCACTTCTAAAAAGTGAGGAAGCATTCGAAACTCCTAATGTTATAGAGGGGGACATGGAGCTTGTTGGAGAGAAATTTTATCTCCATTTCTTCAAAATTTGACTCAAACATTATAATTGCATGATGCATAAAAAACTTTAGAAAATGACCCGTGTCTTGCACTGGTTATTATGCTAGTTTACTATTAAACTTCAATTGTCTTGTAAATAACATCACTATCCATGCCAAAGACAAAATTAATGAATTCACTTGTGTTCCATATATAATTTTTTGACCTCTTTATGATTTGTAGAATTTAGTTGCTATCCCAACCAACCCAAATTATCAAAATATATTATGGATTCTCACTATTTATTGGGAATACTAAGATAAATTAATACCTTCAGGAAAAGGTCTCAAAAAGTCAAAAAAGAAAATAAAATGAGTGAATCTTTTATTAATGATATGAATGAAATAATCCCTAAGATATTCAAAAAGTAAATAAAAAAATCAAAAAAAACCATGGTCCGAAAACAGCTGGTAATAATTTCTTATCACCACACGTAGTCAACTTGAAATCTACTATAAATGTATGTGCAGGCACTGCTCAAATATTACAGAGTACTTTCAAGCACTTGTTAGTTGCTACACAGACATATATCAGCGCTATCATCTGTACATTTTATGTTTTTGTAGTTCTTAATGTTTGTTTCCTTGATCTTTCAATCAACTTCGTGTACTTGATAGATTATTTGTATAATTTATAATTTTTGAGATCATGAGTATATAAATCACAACTGCTTGTCTTTTGTTTGTTAATGATCAGTCATTGAACGTGAATATATTGTACAAGGCGTCTGAGTTTCCAAGATGGAGAAATCGACACACGGAAATGAGGCCATGTCGACAACTAAAGCTAGCTTTGATCAGCTTCAGAAGGTACATTGTTTTCAATCATGAGTGTGTTTTGTGTTATGTTGTTGTGTATGTGGTTTGATTTATATGTTTAGTTGTTTGATTTCGGTAGACCTTGTTTTTTTTTGATTACTATGTTCGTCCCATTTTAATTGACTTTTATTTACGTGTTGAGAAGTGAAATATCAGTTAAAATGGGAGTAAATTTTGTGGGTGTAGATTTGATGATGTACTTATCATGGAGTAATTTTTAATTAAATTTTTATTAGTATTTACTATGAAGAGTACCATTTATTAATTGGTTTGTTGAAATTAAACTAAAATGTTGTGTCCATAACTGATGTTAGCGAAGGTATATTGTTTTCAATTATATGTGTGTTTGATTTGTCGACATTGAACAAAAATATTGTGTCCAAAGTTGATGTTAGCGAATCTACATTGTTTTCAATTATGTGTGTGTGGTTTGATTTATATGCCTAGTTATTTGATTTCAAGAACATTTGTTTTTTTAAAATACCACTTTTGTCCCATTTTAAGTGATTTTTTTTCAACATATTGAAAAGTCAAACATAAATTAAAACGGGACACCTTTGATTTTATGACAGTGATTTCCTCTTCATTGAGCAATTTTTAATTTAAATTTTATTAGAATTTACTATGAAGAGTACTAATTATTTATTGATATGTTGATTTGTCTGAGATTGAACTGGAGTGCAGGTATTCAGTTTGTGTTACATTAATTTTAATATGTTGTTGTGACTGATATCAAATGTATTGATTCTTTTCCGTTGATGTAGTTCTGGAACGGTTTGACACGACATGGGCGTCAGGAGCTTTTGAAAGTTGATAAACAAACATTCCTGAAGCAAGTTCGTAAGGTCATCTTTTGTCCCAGATGTTTTCGTTTTTTGGATGAAGAGTTTTCCGGCATTGTCAAGTATGGGAAGTCTTCCAAACAGGACGGAGCTGTTGCTCATCTTTCTTACAATGCACCAGGAATTCCCGAATCTCAATGTGATGATCAAGATCCTTCCGTTCATCCTTGGGGATGTCTGACCACAACTAGGGATGAGTCCCTCACTCTTTTGGATTGCTACATTCAGTCGAGCTCTTTTAAGGGGATCCAGAAGGTAATCACCCTCTACGTCCATTGATCAATCATTTACTTTTGTTCTTTATGTTTGGTAACTTATAATTGTCGTTTTTGTACCAGGTGTTTGACAATGCCCATACAATAGAAAGTACGCGCAAATCGCTTTACCCTGCTGCTTGTGGTGTAGGAGGACGAAGATGGAAAGGAGCTGCGTCAAGGGAAACCTGTGCAGTCCATACTGTAGGGATTTCTCTTGAAAAATTGGTCGAATTTTGGTCATCCCAAGGAGAGGAATCTCGACAGTCTATCTTGAAGATGAAAGAAGAGGATTTTGTTGAAAAATTAAACTTCAGGTTTGACTAAGGCATAAATTATGTAAAGTTTATAGTCTTTATATACTATAACACTTTTTTTCTTGCATTTAGGCCTTCATTTGTCTTATTGATAAGGCGGTTGAGGAAGTTTCTATTCATGTCCGTGCATTGATCTAAAATATGTAGTTTTGTATACAATTAAAACAAGAAGAATCTAATGCAAAAGTTAAATTGAAATACTAGCTAATCATGATTTTATGATTTTCTCCTATCAACTAAATTATGCTAATGTGCCAGGATTGAAGACAAGAAGTTCTGCAAAAATTGCAGAAAGAATATTTTGGGGAAGTTTAAGGAATTAAAGGAACTTATGAGCAGAAGTAAAGAATCTGGCTTTCACTTTCATCATAAGGTGTGTTTTGATGTTTATGGTATAACCTTGCTTCTGTAAATTGTAGTTGAACCGTACTATCTAGAATTTAGCAGCAGTTAAATTCTATCGTTGTAACATTACTTTGACACTCATGCACAATTTTTTCTTGATGATGCAGTTGCATTTCATAGCCTTTTCATTTTATGTAGTAGATGCAAAATCATATTATTTTTCTGTTTAGATATCCCATGCTACTGTTAAAGCTCATACATCGATGGAGAAGCAGTACGTTCATTCCAGGCTAGTGGCTGGTGATGGTTTTGTCACAATTACAGAAGGGGAAAGCATACAGGACCTATTTAAGCATGGCGAAGAGATTATGAAAGTGGTAAGTAGGTTCTACAAGGCACGTCATATATCTGGTTTTGGTAATAGAATTAATTTAGTTTCCCTATTTCTTGCGGCGTGATTTAATATTCCAGTTTATTTACAGGATAATAGTTTACTGGATAAGAATGGAAATAGGCTGGATCGGGCATGTTCTCACAGCCGAAAAGATGCAAGGACTCCTGATTTTGCAAGGAAAGTTCTTCTGGATGCTGCCACAGTCTTTTTCAAGGAACAAGTATGTTCAGTCTGTTGGGTATTTTGCTTTGATTTTTGTTTGTCATGTTGTTATCAGATAATTTGGGCCTTTATAACAAATATTTATCTGGGAACAGCGCAACCAACCCACATATGAAATTGGTGGTGATAGAGTAAATATCAAAACTTAAATGGGTAGACTGATAGGTGTATTTACTTCAAATGAAAATAAGGAAAGCAATCCAGGACATTGAACTGTTCATAGTCTGATGTTTCTCGTCTTGATATATAAACAAAAATCTGCCTATAAAACTGGACATGTTAGCAAACATGTGTTAGCAAAATGTATGATTATGTTTAGGAGAATGTTTTGTGTGGGTTCTCATCTATATATATGTTGCAGCTTGTTGTGTCATGCATAAGTGTTCTAATAGTGCAGTGACATATTTACGTGCAGGTTGATAAGGCTGTAAGGGAAGAGGTAGCGCGCCAGAATTCCCATAGCGTTTTTGTTTCTCTTGCAGTAAACTTGCTTGAAGAGTGTGTTCAAGTTTCTAGTAGAGAAATGCTTACATTGGAAAATCAGGTACTAACGTCTTAGCAAGTTTTTATAGTTAGTCTTGATTATTCTGAGAAATCAATGATGTCATACATAATTTCTTTTGAATAGATAAAACTCCTTGATGAAGAGGAGAATGAAAAGAATGAAGAAGAAGAGCGAAAAGAAAGGAGGAGAGTGAAAGAAAGAGAAAAAAAGCTCAGAAAGAAAGAGAGATCAAAAGAAAAGGGAAAAACTGGAGACAATATTTCGTTTACTAAGCAGCATTCGGCATCCCAGGTTAACATTGAAGAATCGACAGTAGTCGATGAGGAGCCTGATACCATTGACACAATTGAATTAGAGTCATCCAGGCCTATATTTCCACATATCCAGGATGAGCTGAAAATGAATGAGACAAGGAACAAATTCCAGGATGAGCAGGAAATCAGTCCTGGAGAAAACTGTACTAGCAGTAACAGTAAGAATGGTTCAACTGGATCTGATCAACCAAATCAGAAGCAATTCAGAGTTGTTCCTAGAAGTCGGACTACGATTAACAAATCGGAGAAAAGGTATCATGGTTATCATTTTGATACTTCTTCAAGGTCTGCCAATAAGTTCACTCTAGGAGATCACATTAATTATAGTCGTGGTAGACCAAAACACACTTCTGTCGCATGGAAAGACTCACGACAAAGAAAGAAAGGCGAGGCCAACACCAGTGTTCCATCTTCAAAGTCCCTGCCTATTGAGCCATTTTTAACTATGAAATCAGAACCTGCTAGTCAACTGTCAGACAGTATAGATGCCTCGCGACGCCTGCAGACTGGAGTTCGTGAATGTGAAGAAGTTGTGACGGATAAAAAGCAACTATCAAATGGAGGTGAGGCTATCAGAAGCTGCTTGTTGGACGGGAGAAGAATTCACACCCCAGTAAAAGTATCAAAAGAAAATGGCAATGTCATCCCTGATGTTAGTCGTATGTATTTGCAAGCTCAAGGCATTCCAGAGAAACAACTAAATGCAGCAGCAGGTGAGGAAAACCTAAACTCAGACCTCCCTTCGGCTGAAGATAAGGGTTTCTCCTTTTTTTACTTTGATAGTCCATTGGCTTTGGCGGAAGATAAGGGTTTCTCGTTTTTTCATTTTGATAGTCCATTTGCATTTGCGGATGCATCTAAATCAGATTCTCTGCCATTAGAGGATTCAGTTGGAGGTAATTCTTTAGCCAAGTTTTACCATCAAAGTAAAGGGGATCTCACAAGCAATATGATATATTCTTTTGAAGAATACAATCTATTTGCGACTAATAAGGGGATAACATTTTCTATCATCTCGATATTGGATTAAGGTCAGGATTCCGTGAGGCATACATATGATACTTCAATCTGGTTTTATTCTTGTCCAAGTGGTGAATGTTTGGGATCTTGGTTTATCATTTCGACAGCTGCCTAGTGCTTTTCAGGCTCAACCAGAACCTTTTGTACCAGCTCCACCAGCACTAGGAGTCACATCGCAGATTATTAAGGCAACTCCTGATGGTGCCTCCATGAATTCTTCTTCTTCTTCTTCCTCCAATAAAACAGTGACACAGGATCAAATCACTAAACGGATTGGGAAAGGCCAAGAAGAGGAGAAGGTCCAGGACAGCAATAAGAATCTGTAAGTTTATTTAACTGTATATAACTTATTTTTATTTTTTCTTGTTCAGGTATTTACAAATTTAAAGCTGGATTTGATTAACGGACATGTTACTCAGAATCTTACTTTGTAGAGCTCTGTACATGTCTGCTAATTTATTGAATCTACAAACGAGAAATTTTTTGGTTCTTTACCCAACTAATTTTTTTTCAAGTAAATAGAAGTTGATGATTAGTACATGTGGCTCGATGAATTTTTGTTTAATGAATGTCGTTGTCATTGGGGTATGTTAATTTGCAGGTTCAAGCCCAAAAATATGAGCACCAGAAAGAAAAAAGAAAATAAATTTGCTTTCCTCACCAGGACTGATATCGATAACATGGATGATGGATTTAGATGGAGGAAATACGGCCAAAAACATGTGAAAGACACCCCTTTCCCAATAAAAAACACCCCTTTCCTTTATGATGGAAAGGTTTTTTCTATGTTTATGTATCAAGCTATAAATAGAATGCGAAGGTTGTGGTTCAATACATGTTTAAAATTTAAAAGCATAGCTGTTGTCCTGAGTAATTCCAGAGCTCTCAATAAAAAAACGATTTGAGAAAATTTTTGGGATTAATTTAGCACCACTGCCATTGCTCTTTTGTCAAGGTCTTGCAGGAAAATTTACTGGAAGCATGAAATGGGAATGTAATAGTTCTGGAGAAATTAATGGAAATACTGAAACTTTGCAGTTACACTGTTCTACACAATATTTAATTTTGGACAGAAATAGGGTTTACAATAGCCATCAATTTGTTTTTCAAGTTTAACTGAAAAATTCTAATTCAAGTTTTTTAGTTGATATTAGCAATAAACCAGGGTTTATTTATCAAAATATTGTGGTATGAAGGATATAGTATTGTTATGATGTAGGTGCCTTATTGTAGGAACAGGAAATAATGGCCATAATAGATTCCAACTTAATAAAGAAACATGTCAGAGTTCAGAATATGCAGATGGTACAGATGCCTACAGAATGTGAAGATGGTTCATGAATGTGAAGAAGTTGTGATGGATAACAAGCAAAGAGCAAATGAAGGTGAGCCTAGGCAGAAGAATTCACACTGCAGGAAAAGTATCAAAATAAATTAATGGTAACGGAAACCTTGATTTTTGTCTTATGTATTTGCAAGCTCAAGGAATTCCAGAGAAGCAGGAACCTGAGCTAAAACAACCAAATGCAGCAGCAGGTGAGGAAAACCTAAACTCCGACATCTCACTGGCTGAAGATTCTGGTGGTCCAATTGCTCTTGCGGATGCATCTAAATCAGATTCTTTGCCGTCATAGGATTCTGTTGGAGGTAATTATGAGGTCAAGTTTATCCATCATAATGAAGGGGAACTTACAAGCAATAAGAGAGATTCCTTTAAAGGATAAAATCTGTTTGCGACTAATAGGGGGATAAAATTTTCTATCTTCTCAAATAGGATCAATAGGGTTCCACAAGGCCTATGATACTTCAGAATTTTGGTTCCTTTTCCAAGTGATGAATGTAAACAATAAGCTTCCTCTCTGAGGAAAATCTATCAACTTCTGATACTTGATACTGATATGTTTTCTTAACTTATTACCTTTGTATAAAACAAGTGACTTTAAATGTTTAAAATGCAAACTTTTTTTTTCTATTTGAGGCCAATATTTTTTAGAATTATTGTAGTTGAAATATTTATACCTAATTGCGTGTGCTGCTTCCAGATGTTTATATCTTGAATCAATTGACAAATTACTTCTATTCACTATGCATTCTTCTTGTTTAATATAAAAATCATGATTCCAACTTGATAATGTCTCGGATGAATTCTGTGTGCTTTGTTCAATCGTCTTAAACTACACAATGAGCATTGTAGTTGGGGGTCTACTTATGATCAAACAATTTCGCGTCTTATTTGTGTCATTAAGAAATTATGTGATTTCTGTTATAGAGAAAACACAAAGGCCAGGTACTATAGAAAACAAAATGTAGAAGAACACTGTAACAAAGTGTTGATAGCACATTGACAAGTGTGGGCTAGCAATCTTAGCATACAGTTGAATCTTTATATTTTCAAGCACCTCAAAAGAAAATGGCAGTGGAAACCCCGATGTTAGTCATATATATTTGCAAGCTCAAGGCACTCTGGAACTTATGCAAAAAAAATCAAATGTATCAGTATGGGAGGAAAACCTAAACTCCGACATCTCACCAGCTGAAAGATAAGGGTTTCTTCTTTGTTCCTTCTGGTAGTCCATTTGCTCTTGCAGAGGCATCTGTTAAAGGTAATTCTTTAGTAAATTTTATCCATCATAATTATGGGGATCTCACAAGCAATAAGAGAGATTCCTTTGAAGGATACAATCTATTTGCAACTAAAAAGGGGATAACATTTTCTATCTTCTCGAAATAGGATCAAGGTCAGGGTTTCATAATTCATAAGGCCTATGATACTTCAAATCTTGTTTTATTCTTGTCCAAGTGATGAATGTTTAAGCACTTGGTATTTCCAAACACAATGAGCTTTCTCTCAGAGGAAAGTCTTTCGACGTCTGATTCTTACTTGATTTATTTGTTGATTTTCTTTACTTATTATCCTTGCATTGAACAAGTGACTTCAAATGTTATAAATGCAAACCTTTATTTATTTTATTCTATTTGAGGCCATTTTTTATCAGAATTAAAGTAGTTGAAATAATTTAACCTAGTTGTGAGTGCTGCTTCTGGATGTTTGAATCACTCGAGAAATTAGTTCTATTCGCATTCTTCTTAGAGTTATTTGCATATTGCATCCTGTGGTTTGGACGAAATGCACTTTTTGATCCAAATAATTTATAGCTGCAGTACGCATTCCTTTACTTTTTGTGGCAGCATATGTTACACCCCTTTGACCCCCTTCCGTTAAATTACTCCATTAACGTTGAAAAAGGATGGGGCAAAAAGGTCCAATTAAATAGATCGTCCATTAGGTTTAATAAAAGATAAAACAAACTATTAGAAGCTAAATCAATCGTCTCTATCTCTCTAAAACTTATTTCCTAAATTAGCCAATTCAATCTATACGATGAGAGGGCGATTAAGAATTGTTATTGACGGTGATATAGTAGTCCAAAACCCAAACGATGCAGCCCAAAAGTCCAAAACCCAAACGATGCAGCCCAAAACCCAAACGATGCGGCCGAATCAAGTGAAGGCGCGAAGGTTGGGGATTACGGTCTACCCACTAGCAATGAAATTCCTGATTTCGAGGGTAATCATCTTTGTCTTCTATTTGTTGATATGAGTAGCAGTGCATGTATATTAATGGAGTATGGATTTTTGTTATTTGTTTATGGTTGAAGCATGCAGGTATAGAAAGTATAAAGTAGTGTAGTATATGTATGGGGTCCCCAATGTCTTTATTTCATCACTTGATTAGTATAGATGTGGTCCTTATAAAGAAATTGTGTAATGGATATGCCTAATTTGATGTGAAACCCTAAATTTATGCAGATGTGTCATGTTTCGTTACAATTAAACTTCATTTTGGCGGAAAATTCACTGAGGAATTCGATAGTTATTTAGGGGGACAGTTAGCTTATTTTGATATGTGCTCAACCATGAAATTTAACTTAGTTGAAATTGAAGCTATGCTTACTACTCAAACAGTGGATATTTGGTTGTTTCTAAATGAAAATGTAGGTATGTGTCCCGATAATATTGTTCCTCTTGTAACTGATAAAGACCTGGATTTGGTGATTGAAATGGTTGACTGTAATAATGGTAAGATGATAAACTTGTATACAAGCTCAAACAGTCCTGAATATGACAATGAATCATGGGATTTTTCATTGAAGTATATTTGTAAGCATCATTCTGCCTCTTTGAATATGTCCAGACCATCTAACTTGGCAAATAAGCTCACTCTAAGAGACTACATGACTAATAGTTGTGGTAGTAAAAAATTCGTAAATAGAGAAACCTCACAAATCCTTCAGGTCGGGGTTCATAAATGCGAAGACTCTGTGGTGGATAAAAAGCAAATAGAAACTGGAGGTGAGCCTATTAGAAGCTGCCCCCGTTGGACAAGAATAGAATTTATGTTTCAGCAAAGGTACCAAAAGAAAATGTCAATGACAACACTGATGTTACTCATATGAATTTGCAAGCTCAGGGCATCCATCTAGCTGCATTACCCTCCCATAGCCTGCAGAGGGATGTTCAAGCAAAGCAGGATCCTACGCAAACACAAGCATATGCACCAGTCAAGAAAAACTTAAACATCGACACATCACAAGCTAATGACAAGGATTTCTCCCTTTTCCATTTTGGCAGTCCATTTGCTCTTGCTGATGCATACAAATCAGATTCTCTGCCAGAGTATTCTGTTGGAGGTCTTTCTTTAAACAAGAATAACCAAGATAGTAAAGGTAATCTCACATGCAATACAAAAGATTTCATTGAAGAATACAATCTATTCGCGTCTTGCAAGGGAATATCATTTCCTATCTTCTAAGTTAGGAATGAGAAGGTTCATATGGCCTCTAATACTTCAGTCTGGAATGTGTCCTCTCCATGTCCAAACCAGTAAGCTTTTTCTCATAGGAAAATTTATCAGTCTCTGATGCTTGATTGTTTCATTTGTTTCATTTATCTTTCTTTTGGTAAAAAGTGCAGTTGAGAATTTAAATTGTTTGATTTTTTTTGCATATCAGTTCATTTCTTTTGTAAAAATAAATGGATTAGTGGGGATTACCAGGCATAATTTGTGAATGCTGCTTGTTGATTATCAGACATTCAGACCTTTGATCACTTTTCAGAGTCGGATCATTAAACAATTTTTATTTTTATTTTGTTCCTGGACTCGCTATAAGGCCCAAACCAACAGCTGTCCAATTCTTACGAAATTATGTGTTTGATCCAATTTTCTTATATAGCCCAACCCAATAAGACATTATATTTAAAAGATATGAGATAGATTTTGATAAAAGAAAACAAGCAAGAAAAAATTTACAGCATGCTTCATCACTGAATCTCGTTAAAATTATAATAAAAGATTAAGCACTCTTATCTATTAAAGATCATTACAAAATTTCAAATATATGATCAAAATACTACTAATTTCAATCAATATCTAACATAGAAAACATAGATACTCTATCTAAAATGAAATCTAAATATTATGTACTTTTGTCATTTACCAAAGATATCATTTTCCAAAGATATCAGAGCTTAAAATACAGACACTTTGAGAACTGGATTTTGTTTGAAAGATTGGATTTGACAAATAAGTAACATAAATTTGGAATTGAATTTTTATTTCAAAATCAAAATATTAATGTTAGAATTCATTTGAAAATTTAAATTGGCAACTCCGATCATAACATTCAAAACCTATAGTTTATCTAATAAATATTGGAAATTGATAGATAAACTCCAAAATCTCTTCTATATATAATAGAAGAACAAGGGTATAATTTCATGAGATTAAAAAGTCTCATTGAAATGACTAAATTAAATTGAAAAAACTAAATGTCTCATTGAAAAGGCTAAATTAAATTGAAAAAACTAAATTACAAGACTAAATTAAATTGAAAAAACTAAATTACCCCTGTTTGTAAGATTTATATAAAAAATGTGGTTTGTGGGAATCAAACTTAAGTTATTTCACTTAACTATACAACTTCTTACCACTACACCATATTGTGCTTTTTATCATACACATAATGTGCTAAATGAATATTTTATTTAAATTTAAATTTATTTATTTGAATTCCGCAAAAAAAAGATAGTTATTTGAATATTTGTACAATTAATTTTAAAAAATTGATTTCCATATATAAAATTAGGCATAGTACATAAATGTATTATTATCTTATTTATTAATCATTTTTTAGTTTGAAAATATATCTCATATACTTTTAACATATTTTTTATTATAAAAAGTAATTAAAATGTACGTATATAATTTTTATAAAAAATATTGAAAATTGAATCACTTATATATAAATAATTTATATTGGTATTATATATTTAGATAAATTCGAATTATAATGAGTTATTGCATTTTAGAACTTGGCCCATTGTTCAAAAAATACTCGAAATTTGACTACATGACCCGGCCGATAAACATCATCACATTCTACGTTTGGTAAATTTAAATTACAAACTCGACGAGAATATTTTACCAATAATGTGAAATTTTTTAATATCTTATGTTAATATAAATTAATGTGTTTGAGGTCTTTATAGAATCAAGTCAATTGATTATTTATATTAAAATTACTAACTTAAATGGTAACGCATTATTATTTTTGGGATTTTTCTCAATTTTAAGAATATTTGAAATTTGAAATGAGATCTCACGATATTTGTTAAAACTACGATGATATATTAAATCGATTTATTTTTTAGTTTTCATTTTAAAAAAACTAACTTTTTAAAAAGAATTCTTTTAGATCAGCAATATTCATTGATCAAGATAATATTGTACAAATATTTTGAATTATTTTAATATTTTGAATTATTCAAATAAAAGTTCAGCATTTGATTCAATGCATTTTATATTATTTAAGGAAAAAACATATATTGTTCAATAATTTGAATAAATTAACAAGTTCAATTCATATTTATAAAACTTTATCGAACTGAATTTTTTTAATTTTAGAAGAATAGTATAAAATGTTATCAAATTATTATATAAACAAATATTAGATTCGTAATGAAAGAAACTTAAAAACGGTTTAAATAACGATATAAATACAATTTTTCTTTCGAATTCTTAAAAAATCATGAATATTAATAATAAGTCTTAAAAATATATAATTCATTTTTATGTTACCATGATTGATACCCGGTTGCGTAAAAAATAGATATGGATTGTTTGTTAGCGATAATGTGAATACCATATATAAATTATAGCAATTTATTTATTACATAATTTTAATTTTTGAATAATTATAAATGCATGTTATTTAAGTAATCAATTATCTGACTAGATGTTAATAATGATTATACATGTACATAAATAAGATATTTAGCATATAAATAATTAAAATCATCATAATTTATTAAGAGATGCAATATACAATACTTTACATGCTAACACACACATACATATAACTTAATCTTACTTTGTTAACACTAGTGTAAATAAAAAACTAACATTTTCCCAAACATACGTTGAATTTCAAAAACTAATATTTTTCATTAAAATCAACTTTAATATTAACAATAATATAAATTTTACATTATTGTATATTATAATTGCAAGTCATTATGACTTCAGTTATGCATTTTTTATCTTTTTAAATTGAGTAAGTTAATTGTAAGTTATTAGTGAACTCGGTAATAATATAGAGCAGTATAAATAGTTTATTTAAATAAAATTCAAGATTTTGGTCAACTATGTATTCAACATATATGTTAATTTGTATTTTTTTTATTTGTAAACATACTAACGGCATTTTACAGATTAAGTTTAATCGTTTCGTTTTAAATGTATACCTACTACCCTGTTTCTATTCATTCATTAAATATAAAATAGCGGGTAAGAAAAATATAATATAATAATAGTTGAGGAGATATTCACTCCTAAAAGTGAGGAAGCATTCAAAACTCTTAATGTTATAGAGGGGGACATGGAGCTTGTTGGAGAGAAATTTTATCTCCATTTCTTCAAAATTTGACTCAAGAGGATATTGTTGGAGTTGTTTTACAAACATTATAATTGCATGATGCATAAAAAACTCTAGAAAATGACCCTGCCTCGCACCGGTTATTATGCTAGTTTACTATTAAGCTTCAATTGTCTTGTAAATAACATCACTATCCATGCCAAAGACAAAATTAATGAATTCACTTGTGTTCCATATATAATTTTTTGACCTCTTTATGATTTGTAGAATTTAGTTGCTATCCCAACCAACCCAAATTGTCAAAATATATTATGGATTCTCACTATTTATTGCGAATACTAAGACAAATTAATACCCTCAGGAAAAGGTCTCAAAAAGTCAAAAAAGAAAATAAAATGAGTGAATCTTTCATTAATGATATGAATGAAATAATCTCTAAGATATTCAAAAAGTAAATAAAAAAATCAAAAAAAAAACATGGTCCGAAAACAGCTGGTAATAATTTCTTATCACCACACGTAGTCAACTTGAAATCTACTATAAATGTATGTGCAGGCACTGCTCAAATATTACAGAGTACTTTCAAGCACTTGTTAGTTGCTACACAGACATATATCAGCGCTATCATCTGTACGTTTTATGTTTTTGTAGTTCTTAATGTTTGTTTCCTTGATCTTTCAATCAACTTCGTGTACTTGATAGATTATTTGTATGATTTATAATTTTTGAGATCATGAATATATAAATCACAACTGCTTGTCTTTTGTTTGTTAATGATCAGTCATTGAACGTGAATACATTGTACAAGGCGTCTGAGTTTCCAAGATGGAGAAATCGACACACAGAAATGAGGCCATGTCGACAACTAAAGCTAGTTTTGATCAGCTTCAGAAGGTACATTGTTTTCAATCATGAGTGTGTTTTGTGTTATGTTGCTGTGTATGTGGTTTGATTTATATGTTTAGTTTTTTGATTTCGGTAGACCTTGTTTTTTTTCTGAGTACTATGTCCGTCCCATTTTAATTGACTTTTATTTACGTGTTGAGAAGTGAAATATCAGTTAAAATGGGAGTAAATTTTGTGGGTGTAGAATTGATGATGTACTTATCATGGAGTAATTTTTAATTAAATTTTTATTAGTATTTACTATGAAGAGTACCATTTATTAATTGGTTTGTTGAAATTAAACTAAAATGTTGTGTCCATAACTGATGTTAGCGAAGGTATATTGTTTTCAATTATATGTGTGTTTGATTTGTCAAGATTGAACAAAAATATTGTGTCCAAAGTTGATGTTAGCGAATCTACATTATTTTCAATTATGTGTGTGTGGTTTGATTTATATGCCTAGTTATTTGATTTCAAGAACATTTGTTTTTTTAAAATACCACTTTTGTCCCATTTTAAGTGATTTTTTTTCAACATGTTGAAAAGTCAAACATAAATTAAAACGGGACACCTTTGATTTTATGACAGTGATTTCCTTGTCATTGAGCAATTTTTAATTTAAATTTTATTAGAATTTACTATGAAGAGTACTAATTATTTATTGATATGTTGATTTGTCTGAGATTGAACTGGAGTGCAGGTATTCAGTTTGTGTTACATTAATTTTAATATGTTGTTGTGACTGATATCAAATGTATTGATTCTTTTCCGTTGATGTAGTTCTGGAACGGTTTGACACGACATGGGCGTCAGGAGCTTTTGAAAGTTGATAAACAAACATTCCTGAAGCAAGTTCGTAAGGTCATCTTTTGTCCCAGATGTTTTCGTTTTTTGGATGAAGAGTTTTCCGGCATTGTCAAGTATGGGAAGTCTTCCAAACAGGACGGAGCTGTTGCTCATCTTTCTTACAACGCACCAGGAATTCCCGAATCTCAATGTGATGATCAGGATCCTTCCATTCATCCTTGGGGATGTCTGACCACAACTAGGGATGAGTCACTCACTCTTTTGGATTGCTACTTTCAGTCGAGCTCTTTTAAGGGGATCCAGAAGGTAATCACCCTCTATGTCCATTGATCAATCATTTACTTTTGTTCTTTATGTTTGGTAACTTATAATTGTCGTTTTTGTACCAGGTGTTTGACAATGCCCATACAATAGAAAGTACGCGCAAATCGCTTTACCCTGCTGCTTGTGGTGTAGGAGGACGAAGATGGAAAGGAGCTGCGTCAAGGGAAACCTGTGCAGTCCATACTGTAGGGATTTCTCTTGAAAAATTGGTCGAATTTTGGTCATCCCAAGGAGAGGAATCTCGACAGTCTATTTTGAAGATGAAAGAAGAGGATTTTGTTGAAAAATTAAACTTCAGGTTTGACTAAGGCATAAATTATGTAAAGTTTATAGTCTTTATATACTATAACACTTTTTTTCTTGCATTTAGGCCTTCATTTGTCTTATTGATAAGGCGGTTGAAGAAGTTTCTATTCATGTCCGTGCATTGATCTAAAATATGTAGTTTTGTATACAATTAAAACAAGAAGAATCTAATGCAAAAGTTAAATTGAAATACTAGCTAATCATGATTTTATGATTTTCTCCTATCAACTAAATTATGCTAATGTGCTAGGATTGAAGACAAGAAGTTCTGCAAAAATTGCAGAAAGAATATTTTGGGGGAGTTTAAGGAATTAAAGGAACTTATGAGCAGAAGTAAAGAATCTGGCTTTCACTTTCATCATAAGGTGTGTTTTGATGTTTATTGTATAACCTTGCTTCTGTAAATTGTAGTTGAACCGTACTATCTAGAATTTAGCAGCAGTTAAATTCTATCGTTGTAAAATTACTTTGACACTCATGCACAATTTTTTCTTGATGATGCAGTTGCATTTCATAGCCTTTTCATTTTATGTAGTAGATGCAAAATCATATTATTTTTCTGTTTAGATTTCCCATGCTACTGTTAAAGCTCATACATCGATGGAGAAGCAGTACGTTCATTCCAGGCTAGTGGCTGGTGATGGTTTTGTCACAATTACAGAAGGGGAAAGCATACAGGACCTATTTAAGCATGGCGAAGAGATTATGAAAGTGGTAAGTAGGTTCTACAAGGCACGTCATATATCTGGTTTTGGTAATAGAATTAATTTAGTTTCCCTATTTCTTGCGGCATGATTTAATATTCCAGTTTATTTACAGGATAATAGTTTACTGGATAAGAATGGAAATAGGCTGGATCGGGCATGTTCTCACAGCCGAAAAGATGCAAGGACTCCTGATTTTGTAAGGAAAGTTCTTCTGGATGCTGCCACAGTCTTTTTCAAGGAACAAGTATGTTCAGTCTGTTGGGTATTTTGCTTTGATTTTTGTTTGTCATGTTGTTATCAGATAATTTGGGCCTTTATAACAAATATTTACCTGGGAACAGCGCAGCCAACCCACATATGAAATTGGTGGTGATAGAGTAAATATCAAAACTTAAATGGGTAGACTGATATATAAACAAAAATCTGCCTATAAAACTAGACATGTTAGCAAACATGTGTTAGCAAAATGTATGATTATGTTTAGGAGAATGTTTTGTGTGGGTTCTCATCTATATATATGTTGCAGCTTGTTGTGTCATGCATAAGTGTTCTAATAGTGCAGTGACATATTTACGTGCAGGTTGATAAGGCTGTAAGGGAAGAGGGAGCGCGCCAGAATTCCCATAGCGTTTTTGTTTCTCTTGCAGTAAACTTGCTTGAAGAGTTTGTTCAAGTTTCTAGTAGAGAAATGCTTACATTGGAAAATCAGGTACTAACGTCTTAGCAAGTTTTTATAGTTAGTCCTGATTATTCTGAGAAATCAATGATGTCATACATAATTTCTTTTGAATAGATAAAACTCCTTGATGAAGAGGAGAATGAAAAGAATGAAGAAGAAGAGCGAAAAGAAAGGAGAAGAGTGAAAGAAAGAGAAAAAAAGCTCAGAAAGAAAGAGAGATCAAAAGAAAAGGGAAAAACTGGAGACAATATTTCGTTTACTAAGCAGCATTCGGCATCCCAGGTTAACATTGAAGAATCGACAGTAGTCGATGAGGAGCCTGATACCACTGACACAATTGAATTAGAGTCATCCAGGCCTATGTTTCCACATATCCAGGATGAGCTGAAAATGAATGAGACGAGGAACAAATTCCAGGATGAGCAGGAAATCAGTCCTGGAAAAAACTGTACTAGCAGTAACAGTAAGAATGGTTCAACTGGATCTGATCAACCAAATCAGAAGCAATTCAGAGTTGTTCCTAGAAGTCGGACTACGATTAACAAATCGGAGAAAAGGTATCATGGTTATCATTTTGATACTTCTTCAAGGTCTGCCAATAAGTTCACTCTAGGAGATCACATTAATTATAGCCGTGGTAGACCAAAACACACTTCTGTCGCATGGAAAGACTCACGACAAAGAAAGAAAGGCGAGGCCAACACCAGTGTTCCATCTTCAAAGTCCCTGCCTATTGAGCCATTTTCAACTATGAAATCAGAACCTGCTAGTCAACTGTCAGACAGCATAGATGCCTCGCGACGCCTGCAGACTGGAGTTCGTGAATGCGAAGAAGTTGTGACGGATAAAAAGCAACTATCAAATGGAGGTGAGGCTATCAGAAGCTGCTTGTTGGACGGGAGAAGAATTCACACCCCAGTAAAAGTATCAAAAGAAAATGGCAATGTCATCCCTGATGTTAGTCGTATGTATTTGCAAGCTCAAGGCATTCCAGAGAAACAACCAAATGCAGCAACAGGTGAGGAAAACCTAAACTCAGACCTCCCTTCGGCTGAAGATAAGGGTTTCTCCTTTTTTTACTTTGATAGTCCATTGGCTTTGGCGGAAGATAAGGGTTTCTCGTTTTTTCATTTTGATAGTCCATTTGCATTTGCGGATGCATCTAAATCAGATTCTCTGCCATTAGAGGATTCAGTTGGAGGTAATTCTTTAGCCAAGTTTTACCATCAAAGTAAAGGGGATCTCACAAGCAATATGATATATTCCTTTGAAGAATACAATCTATTTGTGACTAATAAGGGGATAACATTTTCTATCATCTCGATATTGGATTAAGGTCAGGATTCCGTGAGGCATACATATGATACTTCAATCTGGTTTTATTCTTGTCCAAGTGGTGAATGTTTGGGATCTTGGTTTATCATTTCGACAGCTGCCTAGTGATTTTCATGCTCAACCAGAACCTTTTGTACCAGCTCCACTAGCACTAGGAGTCACATCGCTGATTATTAAGGCAACTCCTGATGGTGCCTCCATGAATTCTTCTTCTTCTTCTTCCAATAAAACAGTGACACAGGATCAGATCACTAAACGGATTGGGAAAGGCCAAGAAGAGGAGAAGGTCCATGACAGCAATAAGAATCTGTAAGTTTATTTAACTGTATATAACTTATTTTTATTTTTTCTTGTTCAGGTATTTACAAATTTAAAGCTGGATTTGATTAACGGACATGTGTGCTAATTTATTGAATCTACAAACGAGAAATTTTTTGGTTCTTTACCCAACTAATTTTTTTCAAGTAAATAGAAGTTGATGATTAGTACATGTGGCTCGATGAATTTTTGTTTAATGAATGTCGTCGTCTTTGGGGTATGTTGATTTGCAGGTTGAAGCCCAAAAATATGAGCACCAGAAAGAAAAAAGAAAATAAATTTGCTTTCCTCACCAGGACTGATATCGATAACATGGATGATGGATTTAGATGGAGGAAATACGGCCAAAAACATGTGAAAGACACCCCTTTCCCAATAAAAAACACCCATTTCCTTTATGATGGAAAGGTGTTTTCTATGTTTATGTATCAAGTTTGCAAAAAGCTATAAATAGAATGCGAAGGTTGTGGTTCAATACATGTTTAAAATTTAAAAGCATAGCTGTTGTCCTGAGTAATTCCAGAGCTCTCAATAAAAAAACGATTTGAGAAAATTTTTGGGATTAATTTAGCACCACTGCCATTGCTCTTTTGTCAAGGTCTTGCAGGAAAATTTACTGGAAGCATGAAATGGGAATGTAATAGTTCTGGAGAAATTAATGGAAATACTGAAACTTTGCAGTTACACTGTTCTACACAATATTTAATTTTGGAAAGAAATAGGGTTTACAATAGCCATCAATTTGTTTTTCAAGTTTAACTGAAAAATTCTATTTCAAGTTTTTTAGTAGATATTAGCAATAAACCGGGGTTTATTTATCAAAAAAAATTGGTATGAAGGATATACTATTGTTATGATGTAGGTGCCTTATTGTAGGAACGGGAAATAATGGCCACAATAGATTCCAACTTAATAAAGAAACATTTCAGAGTTCAGAATATGCAGATGGTACAGATGCCTACAGAATGTGAAGATGGTTCATGAATGTGAAGAAGTTGTGATGGATAACAAGCAAAGAGCAAATGAAGGTGAGCCTAGGCAGAAGAATTCACACTGCAGGAAAAGTATCAAAATAAATTAATGGTAACGGAAACCTTGATTTTTGTCTTATGTATTTGCAAGCTCAAGGAATTCCAGAGAAGCAGGAACCTGAGCTAAAACAACCAAATGCAGCAGCAGGTGAGGAAAACCTAAACTCCGACATCTCACTGGCTGAAGATTCTGGTAGTCCATTTGCTCTTGCGGATGCATCTAAATCAGATTCTTTGCCATCATAGGATTCTGTTGGAGGTAATTCTGTGGTCAAGTTTATCCATCATAATGAAGGGGAACTTACAAGCAATAAGAGAGATTCCTTTAAAGGATAAAAACGTTTGCGACTAATAGGGGGATAAAATTTTCTAACTTCTCAAATAGGATCAATAGGGTTCCACAAGGCCTATGATACTTCAGAATTCTGGTTGCGTTTCCAAGTGATGAATGTAAACAATAAGCTTCCTCTCTGAGGAAAATCTATCAACTTCTGATACTTACTTAATATTGATATGTTTTCTTAACTTATTATCTTTGTATAAAACAAGTGACTTTAAATGTTTAAAATGCAAACTTTTTTTTTCTATTTGAGGCCAATATTTTTTAGAATTATTGTAGTTGAAATATTTATACCTAATTGTGTGTGCTGCTTCCAGATGTATATATCTTGAATCAATTGACAAACTACTTCTATTCACTATGCATTCTTCTTGTTTAATATAAAAATCATGATTCCAACTTGATAATGTCTCGGATGAATTCTGCGTGCTTTGTTCAATCGTCTTAAACTACACAATGAGCATTGTAGTTGGGGGTCTACTTATGATCAAACAATTTCGCGTCTTATTTGTGTCATTAAGAAATTATGTGATTTCTGTTGTAGAGAAAACACAAAGGCCAGGTACTATAGAAAACAAAATGTAGAAGAACACTGTAACAAAGTGTTGATAGCACATTGACAAGTGTGGGCTAGCAATCTTAGCATACAGTTGAATCTTTATATTTTCAAGCACCTCAAAAGAAAATGGCAGTGGAAACCCCGATGTTAGTCATATGTATTTGCAAGCTCAAGGCATTCTGGAACCTATGCAAAAACAATCAAATGTTGCAGTATGGGAGGAAAACCAAAACTCCGACATCTCACCAGTTGAAGATAAGGGTTCTTCTTTTTTCCATTTTGGTAGTCCATTTGCTCTTGCAGAGGCATCTGTTGGAGGTAATTCTTTAGTAAATTTTATCCATCATAAACAAGGGGATCTCACAAGCAACAAGAGAGATTCCTTTGAAGGATACAATCTATTTGTGACTAACAAAGGGATAACATTTTCTATCTTCTCGAAATAGTATCAAAGGTCAGGGTTCCATAAGGCGTATGAAAATCTGGTTTTTTCTTGTCCAATGTGATGACTGTTTGAGCACGTATCTTTGAAGAATACAATCTAAATGCGACTAACAAGGGGATAACATTTTCTATCTTCTCGAAATATGATCAAGGTCAGGATTTCATAATTCATAAGACGTATGATACTTCAAATCTGGTTTTATTCTTGTCCAAGTGCTGAATGTTTGAGCACTTAGTATTTCCAAACACAATGAGCTTTCTCTGAAAGTCTTTCGACTTCTGATTCTTACTTGATTTCTCTGATGATTTTCTTTACTTATTATCCTTGCATTGAACAAGTGACTTCAAATGTTATAAATGCAAACCTTTATTTATTTTTTTCTATTTGAGGCCATTTTTTATCAGAATTAATGTAGTTGAAATAATTGAACCTAGTTGTGACTTGTGAGTGCTGCTTCTGGATGTTTGAATCTGGAACCTTGAATCACTCGAGAAATTACTTCTATTCGCATTCTTCTTAGAGTTATTTGCATGACTTAATGACCTTTTCAGCATTGATGTTTGCACCCGTGCACCCATAAACCCTTTATCTTTAAAGTCATACCCTTTCGCCCCCGGGTATCCAAAACATACATTTTAACACTTGGGCCGAGTTGGGCCGCTTTAACGTTGGAAACAGGCTGGGGTATTTTGGGCAAAAACTTTCTACTTTTCCCTCCTAAAACAGAGATTACTCTCCTGCCAACAGCAACCCTTGTAGTTATATATAAATGTATATGGTAAATTGTAATAAACAATTTCTCATTCTTGAAATACAAAGAACATGGATCCCCATTATTGGTGTGGAAGAGCTGCCGTGTTGAGAGTTGAAAAGCTAGAAGAAGAAAGGGAGAAACTTGAAGCTGTTGTTGCTGGAATGAAAACAAAACGAGGAAGGAATATATTTGTTTATGTTACAGTGTTCATGTTGTTAATCTTTGTACTGATGATGAAGAATGATGGGGAGGTTGTAGTGAAGAGACAAAATAAACTAGTTTAATTATGTTAAATTTCTTACCTGTGTACTACAGATGCATGAAATGCAAGTATTAATGAATGACAAGAAAATTTAAGCCCATATCAAAGTTTCAAACTTAAATTAAGCATACCAAAGTGAAATCAAAAGCTGCAGTTCAGTTTTGCAACACATCATAACAAAAGCACTAATTAATGTCTGAAATTGAACTAGATCAACATAAACAAAAGAGCATTCTTCAAGTGTCCTTGTCCTTCCCTTTTCCTGATTGTTTTGCCTTGGCATCATTCCTCAAATTCTTGCTTGTTACCTCAATAGCAGCTCTCAAAGCCCCTGGAGTTATGACATTTTTTTCCCATGAGATAGGAAATGTGCAGATTTCAGCTTTGTTTTCTCAATTATGGTCTTGAATTGCTTCACAGGTGGTGGCATTTGTTTCCCCATCTTCATTGGGCCTGTGTATATATTATATAACTCTCCAGAGTTTGGTCCATCTGCCATCATTGTGTCACCATCATCATCATCAAGACATACAGGAGTATCACTTGTGTTTTTGAACTTTCCAAAAGTTGTTTTGATATACAATATGTTACTTCTTCTCACATCAAGTGGAGAGGGAGCCCTAACAGCTCTGGATGTATTCCGTGCCTCAATCTTTAAGCTCATTTCAGCTTTTATCATATTTCTTCTTTCCTCTTCAGCAACTTTCTGAGGGACTAAGTCATCCAATATCTGAGCTTCTTGCTACAACTTAAAATGAGACCTTGTCCAGTGATGGAAAGGCACATTTGTTAGCCATTGCCAAGCTCCTACATTTTCCTCTTTGACAATGTTCATGGCATTCTGAAAGGACTCTACATTACTTTCCCTAGCACAACTCCATAACTTCTCCTTAAGTGTCCTATCCCCATATTTTTGCTTGAAGTTATTATGCATATGCCTAACACAATATCTCTGCTCAGCCAATGATATCATTTCTTCTATCACATTTAATAGCCCTTTTTTCTTATCACTAATAAAAGTCCACCCATCCCCAGACCTAATGTCAAAGTCCTGAACTAGTAAAGCAAGAAATCACCTCCATGTTTCTAACCTCCCAGCTTCAACTACTGCATATGCTAAAGGGAACATACAATTATTAGGACCAATGCCAACTGCACATAATAACTGACCTTTATACACTGTTTTAATATGACATCCATCTAATCCAATCACCTTCCTGCACCCTAGCTTGAATCCATGTTTTAATCCACCAAGGAAGATGTAGATCCTCCTAAATTGACCAATATTTCCTGCAACAAATACCATTTAAACATAATTTAGCACAAAAGAAAAACAGATCTAAGAATATAATAGACAATAGAAGACATGTCAGACCTGATTCAATGTCAATCTCAATTGTAGAGTTGAGATTTCTTTTCAAGAGCTCAGTCTTGTAATCCCACAGTTTCTCATATTGCTCCTCAGTGTGCCATTGATGGTCTTCATGCATTTCCTTCTTGCTTTTCTGAGAATATGAGCCGAAAAATCAATTTGCAAATCCTTCAAGACAGTCTTGTGAAAAGATTTGATAGGCCAAGTTGGATTTATCCTGAATTCTGGCAAATTTTTCCTTGCTAGAAAACCAGAGTTAATAAGGGGCAAACATCTTTGCTCTCTCACACATGTGTGGTCTGTAAAGGCACAAGCAATAAAAGCATAAGTATGGGCTATGCATCTATAGTCACCAACAGTAAAATATACATTAAAATATTAGTAAATGACCAATATGTACCTCGTCCCACAGTCTTTATTTGGACATCACTTGTCAAAATTTAATCCTGCATAAATGAACCAGGGACATGGATCCTTGCACACAGCTCTAACCCTAGTTCTATCACTCTTCACAAACTTCACTACCCTCCCCTCAGTGTAGGAATGCTTCATTATGGTCTCTCTGCATTGATAATGATCTGTGAAAATGGTCCCAACTGTCCACTTTATATTGTCACTAACTTTGAACAATGGAAATGATTTCCTTCTCTTAAGGGCATCAAATTCATCCTCCAAGTCATTGTCTAGCAAACTATCTAAGTCATCACAGTCACTTTCATGTCTTTCCCCTTCACTTTCATCTCCCACTTCCTTACCTAGTCCTAGGTCTTCTCTGATTCTACCTACCCATTCCACCCCCTCATCAACATTGTTAGCAAAAACCATGTCATCATCAGTCATAGAATAGTCAGAATCATCAAAATTATAGTCATTAAGTTCATCACTCCACTCCCCAACATCATTACTTCCATCTCCTTCAATCCTTTGAAATAAATTATGATCTTCAAACGAGTCCAAACTGGTTTCATCACAATGCTTGACATAAACATCTATCTTGTTATTATTTGTCCGAGCAAGCCCTATCATATCCTCTATATCAGTTTGACATCTCATTAGAACTAGACCATTTTCCAAATCTATAATTGGATTCTATAGTACATACAAAATAGTCCACTATGACCTATAGCTTTAGTACGAGCTTTCAAATCTATACTCGAAACCATGTATAATTTGGTGCTAAAAGTACCAAATACCAAATTTTGGTACTTACCTCACATAAGTTAAATTCTATTCTCTACAAACTTTATTTTTAACACAAATCGACTTCCATTCTTTGTAAATTTTATTTTCTTTGCAAACTACTAAGTAGATTACTAACACGAATTGATTTATATTCTCTGTAAACTTTATTTATCTATAAATTATATTAAAAATTTAATAAGTTACGTTAAATTAAGTAAAATAACATATATTTACTTTTATTTTGAAAAACTACTAACTGCAAAGTAAACTATTAACACGAATTGACTTCTATTCTCTGTAAACTTTATTTTCTATTAGTTAGTGTTAATCCTAGTGTCAGTTTACTTTTCAATTGGATAATATTATTTTTAAAATAATTACGTAATAGCAAATGACTTTAGTAACATTTATTAACTTTTAAACTGAAAATTATTGATTTAACGATCGTATTTGTTGCTGTCCATCACAACGTTTATTTACTTAAAATTAAAAAATATATTTTAACAATAACAAATTTATGAGTTGTATTTAGATTATATTAAGTAATATTAAATTAAGTTTAATAACATCTATTTACTTTTAATTTGTAAATTAATTTTTATCGATAATTAGGTAATATTAAATATGCTATATTGAAAAGGCTAATTAAAAGATAATTATCGAATAATATTAATTAATATTAAATTATCTAAAGAACAGATATTTGGTGCGTAAGATAGTGATACAATTCGTTTCACAAAAATAAAACTGATATGTTAGAATTCTATATCAAGTAAAAGAATGCAATTATAGTGGAAAATTTCATAACTGATTCGATTCTTTTTAACCATATAACTTTTTTTGCAAGTACCAATTTCATATTTAATATTAATATATTAATTTTAATTCATGTTTCGCACAGATTATGAACTACAAATATTAATTCGATATCTTTAGTCTCGGGCCCGTGTTTCGCACGGGTTATCAACAACTCCTTATGTCCCTGAATACTTTGTCAATGCACACTTTTGATTGTTAATATCTTTAGTTTCATATTAGTATTAAATATAAAATTTTATTGTATTAAAGTACTCATAAATATGAATCCAACAAGATCACTCATGACTATATTTGATCTTATAGATTAGACGCAAATTAGTAGTCAATCACTTATCATGAATAGTGTAAAAAGTCAAAACATGAGATATTTTTTGGGACGGAGGGAGTATCAACTATCTATCTATACTAATAAGCGAAAACATGTTTAGGTCCCAAATCTTGGTACTCACTAAAAAATTTTACAACAATTTTTAAAACTTTATGTAATAAAATCTCAACTGACAAAAATTAACTTCTACTCTCTATAAATTTTATTTTCCTTCAATTTTTATTTGTTGCTGAACATTCAAGCGTCGGTTTACTTTAAAATAATCGTATTAGTAAGTTAAAATGTCAGATTTGTATAAGTAAATAATTAGATGCATGCATAACTAGAACTATACATTTAAATTTTAGATTTACACTTAACTTCGATTTTTTTACTACATATTTTAACAGCATTTTATCTATTATATTTAGATTTGTATCTTGCACGGATTATGAGTTTCAGTTTTATGCAAATAATAATGTGATATTATTATTTTTAATTACGGGCCCATACTTCGCGCGGGTTACCAACTACTTATCATAAGTCAATTCCCCTTCGGATTCAAAATAGTACAGTGTCACTCGACTACCAACATATTGAGTTCGTGGTGCCCATTTTAACCTCCCACCAAGATATAAGGTTGAATTTATGATATCATCACCTTCAATAGCAAAATAAATCAAGTATAAGCACACTTAACAACAGAGATACATGATTTAGTCTCTACAAAAACACCCACATAATTATCACAACATGCAACATCAATATACTTCATATATACACATAACCATCAACTATTTAACAATACAAAGAACATCAAATGCTAACTCATACAATATAAAGACGATCAATTAAAAATCAGAATGATAGTTTAAGAATTCATACAAGTAGAGAGTTCATCTGAATCCCCCATGATTTCAGACCGGTAAACGCCGCTAAACAGATGAAAATCAGAATAAAAAAGGTTAGATGAAAATGAAAGGGTTGAAGGAGACGAAAAGATAAGGGATTGTATGTTTCTGTCTGAATATCGTGTGTTAAAAGACTTAATTAACCGTACCGATTTGGGCTGCTCTGTAACGTTAATAAGGCCCAACTCGGCCCAAGGGTTAAAATGTATGTTTTGGATACCCGGGGAGCGAAAATGTATGACTTTAAAGATAAAGGGTTTATGGGTGCACGGGTGCAAACCTCAAGGCTGAAAAGGTCATTAAGCCTATTTGCATATTGCATCCCAGTGGTTTGGACGAAATGCACTTTTTGACCCAAACATTTTATAACTGCAGTACGCATTCCTTTACTTTTCGTGGCGGCAGATGTTACACCCCTTTGACCCCCTTCCGTTAAATTACTCCTTTAACGTTAAAAAAGGACGGGGCAAAAAGGTCCCATTAAATAGATCGTCCATTAGGTGTAATAAAACATAAAACAAACGATTAGAAGTTAAATCAATCATCTCTATCTCTCTAAAACCTATTTCTTAAATTAGCGAATTCAATCTATGCGATGAGAGGGCGATTAAGAATTGTTATTGACGGTGATAGAACATTCCAAAACCCAAACGATATACATTGAGAACTGGATTTTGTTTGAAAGATTGGATTTGACCACATAAGTAACATAAATTTGGATTTAAATTTTATTTCAAATTTAAAATATTAATATTAGAATTCATTTGAAAATTTAAATTGACAACTCCGATCATAACCTTCAAAACCTATAGTTTATCTAATAAATATTGGAAATTGATAGATAAACTCAAAAATTTACTATTTAAACTTCAATTGTCTTGTAAATAACATCACTATCCATGCCAAAGACAAATTTAATGAATACACTTGTGTTCCATATATAATTTTTTTGATCTCTTTATGATTTGTAGAATTTAGTTGCTATCCCAACCAACCCAAATTATCAAAATATATTATGGATTCTCACTATTTATTGCCAATACTAAGACATATTAATACCATCAAGAAAAGGTCTCAAAAAGTCAAAAAAGAAAATAAAATGAGTGAATCTTTCATTAATGATATGAATGAAATAATCCCTAAGATATTCAAAAAGTAAAAAAAAAAATCCAAAAAAACCATGGTCTGAACTTGAAATCCACTATAAATGTATGTGCAGGCACTGCTCAAATATTACAGAGTACTTTCAAGCACTTGCTAGTTGCTACAGAGACATATATTAGCGGTATCATCTGTACGTTTTACGTTTTTGTAGTTCTCATTAATGTTTGTTTCCTTGATCTTTCAATCAACTCCGTGTACTTGATAGATTATTTATATGATTAATAATTTTTCGAGATCATGAATATATAAATCACAACTGCATGTCTTTTGTTTGTTAATGATCAGTCATTTAACGTGAATACATCGTACAAAGAATCAAGTTCCGAAGATGGAGAAATCAACACGCAAAAATGAGGCCATGTCGACAACTAAAGTTAGCTTTGATCAGCTTCAGAAGGTACATTGTTTTCAATCATGAGTGTGTTTTGTGTTATGTTGTTGTTTATGTGGTTTGATTTATATGCTTAGTCGTTTGATTTCAGGAGAGCCTTTTTTTATGAATGCTAAGTCTGTTCCATTTTAATTGACTTTTTATTAACGTGTTGAGAAGTCAAACATCAGTTAAAATGAGGGTAAATTTTATGAGTGTAGAATTGATGATATCCTTATCATGGAGTAATTTTTAATTAAATTTTTATTAGTATTTACTATGAAGAGTACTATTTATTTATTGATTTGTCGAAATTAAACAAAAATACTGTGTCCATAACTGATGTTAGTGAAGTTACATTGTTTTAAATTATGTGTGTGGCTTGATTTACATGCCTAGTATTAAACAAAAATACTGTGTCCATTTGCTCTTGCAGATGCATCTAAATCAGATTCTTTGCCATCATAGGATTCTGTTGGAGGTAATTCTGTGGTCAAGTTTATCCATCATAATGAAGGGGAGCTTACAAGCAATAAGAGAGATTCCTTTAAAGGATAAAATCTGTTTGCGACTAATAGGGGGATAAAAATTTCTATCTTCTCAAATAGGATCAACAGGGTTCCACAAGGCCTATGATACTTCAGAATTCTGGTTGCGTTTCCAAGTGATGAATGTAAACAATAAGCTTCCTCTCTGAGGAAAATCTATCAACTTCTGATACTTACTTGATATTGATATGTTTTCTTAACTTATTATCTTTGTATAAAACAAGTGACTTTAAATGTTTAAAATGCAAACTTTTTTTTTCTATTTGAGGCCAATATTTTTTAGAATTATTGTAGTTGAAATATTTATACCTAATTGTGTGTGCTGCTTCCAGATGTTTATATCTTGAATCAATTGACAAATTACTTCTATTCACTATGCATTCTTCTTGTTTAATATAAAAATCATGATTCCAACTTGATAAGGTCTCAGATGAATTCTGCGTGCTTAGTTCAATCGTCTTAAACTACACAATGAGCATTGTAGTTGGGGGTCTACTTATGATCAAACAATTTCGCGTCTTATTTGTGTCATTAAGAAATTATGTGATTTCTGTTGTAGAGAAAACACAAAGGCCAGGTGCCATAGAAGACAAAATGTAGAAGAACACTGTAACAAAGTGTTGATAGCACATTTACAAGTGTGGGCTAGCAATCTTAGCATACAGTCGAATCTTTATATTTTCAAGCACCTCAAAAGAAAATGGCAGTGGAAACCCCGATGTTAGTCATATGTATTTGCAAGCTCAAGGCATTCTAGAACCTATGCAAAAACAATCAAATGTTGCAGTATGGGAGGAAAACCAAAACTCCGACATCTAACCAGTTGAAGATAAGGGTTCTTCTTTTTTCCATTTTGGTAGTCCATTTGCTCTTGCAGAGGCATCTGTTGGAGGTAATTCTTTAGTAAATTTTATCCATCATAAACAAGGGGATCTCACAAGCAACAAGAGAGATTCCTTTGAAGGATACAATCTATTTGTGACTAACAAAGGGATAACATTTTCTATCTTCTCGAAATAGGATCAAAGGTCAGGGTTCCATAAGGCGTATGAAAATCTAGTTTTTTCTTGTCCAATGTGATGACTGTTTGAGCACGTATCTTTGAAGAATACAATCTAAATGCGACTAACAAGGGGATAACATTTTCTATCTTCTCAAAATATGATCAAGGTCAGGGTTTCATAATTCATAAGACGTATGATACTTCAAATCTGGTTTTATTCTTGTCCAAGTGCTGAATGTTTGAGCACTTAGTATTTCCAAACACAATGAGCTTTCTCTGAAAGTCTTTCGACTTCTGATTCTTACTTGATTTCTCTGATGATTTTCTTTACTTATTATCCTTGCATTGAACAAGTGACTTCAAATGTTATAAATGCAAACCTTTATTTATTTTTTTCTATTTGAGGCCATTTTTATCAGAATTAATGTAGTTGAAATAATTGAACCTAGTTGTGACTTGTGAGTGCTGCTACTTCTGGATGTTTGAATCTGGAATCTTGAATCACTCGAGAAATTAGTTCTATTCGCATTCTTCTTAGAGTTATTTGCATGACTTAATGACCTTTTCAGCATTGAGGTTTGCACCCGTGCACCCATAAACCCTTTATCTTTAAAGTCATACCATTTCGCCCCCGGGATCCAAAACATACCTTTTAACACTTGGGCCGAGTTGGGCCGCTTTAACGTTGAAAACAGGTTGGGGTATTTTGGGCAAAAACTTTCTACTTTTCCCTCCTAAAACAGAGATCACTCTCCTGCCAACAGCAACCCTTGTAGTTATATATAAATATATATGGTAAATTGTAACAATCAATTTCTCATTCTTGAAATACAAAGAACATGGATCCCCATTGTTGGTGTGGAAGAGCTGCCGTGTTGAGAATTGAAAAGCTAGAAGAAGAAGGGGAGAAACTTGAAGCTGTTGTTGCCGGAATGAAAACAAAATGAGGAAGGAATATATTTGTTTATGTTACTGTGTTCATGTTGTTAATCTTTGTACTGATGATGAAGAATGATGGGGAGGTTGTAGTGAAGAGACAAAATAAACTAGTTTAATTATGTTAAATTTCTTACATGTGTACTACAGATGCATGAAATGCAAGTATTAATGAATGACAAGAAAATTTAAGCCCATATCAAAGTTTCAAACTTAAATTAAGCATACCAAAGTGAAATCAAAAGCTGCAGTTCAGTTTTGCAACACATCATAACAAAAGCACTAATTAATGTCTGAAATTGAACTAGATCAACATAAACAAAAGAGCATTCTTCAAGTATCCTTGTCCTTCCCTTTTCCTGATTGTTTTGCCTTGGCATCATTCCTCAAATTCTTGTTTGTTACCTCAATAGCAGCTCTCAAAGCCCCTGGAGTTATGACATTTTTTCCCATGAAATAGGAAAGGTGCAGATTTCAGCTTTGTTATCTCAGTTATGGTCTTTAATTGCTTCACAGGTGGTGGCATTTGTTTCCCCATCTTCATTGGGCCTGTGTATATATTGTGTAACTCTCCACAGTTTGGTCCATCTGCCATTATTGTGTCACCATCATCATCATCAAGACATACAGGAGTATCACTTGTGTTTTTGAACTTTCCAAAAGTTGTTTTGATATACAATATGTTACTTCTTCTCACATCAAGTGGAGAGGGAGCCCTAACAGCTCTGGATATTTTCTGTGCCTCAATCTTTAAGCTCATTTCAGCTTTTATCACATTTCTTCTTTCCTCTTCAGCAACTTTCTGAGGGACTAAGTCATCCAATATCTGAGCTTCTTGCTACAACTTAAAATGAGACCTTGTCCAGTGATGGAAAGGCACATTTGTTAGCCATTGCCAAGCTCCTACATTTTCCTCTTTGACAATGTTCATGGCATTCTGAAAGGACTCTACATTACTTTCCCTAGCACAACTCCATAACTTCTCCTTAAGTGTCCTACCCCCATATTTTTGCTTGAAGTTATTATGCATACGCCTAACACAATATCTCTGCTCAGCCAATGGTATCATTTCTTCTATCACATATAATAGCCCTTTTTCCTATCACTAATAAAAGTCCACCCATCCCCAGACCTAATGTCAAAGTCCTGAACTAGTAAAGCAAGAAATCACCTCCATGTTTCTAACCTCTCAGCTTCTACTACTGCATATGCTAAAGGGAACATACAATTATTAGGACCAATGCCAACTACACATAATAATTGACCTTTATACACTGTTTTAATATGGCATCCATCTAATCCAATCACCTTCCTGCACCCTAGCTTGAATCCATGTTTTAATCCACCAAGGAAGATGTAGATCCTCCTAAATTGACCAACATTTCCTGCAACAAATACCATTTAAACATAATTTAGCACAAAAGAAAAACAGATATGAGAATATAATAGACAATAGAAGACATGTCAGACCTGGTTCAATGTCAATCTCAACTGTAGAGTTGGGATTTCTTTTCAAGAGCTCTGTCTTGTAATCCCACAGTTTCTCATATTGCTCCTCAGTTGCCATTGATGGTCTTCATGCATTTCCTTCTTGCTTTTCTGAGAATATGAGCCGGAAAATCAATTTGCAAATCCTTCAAGACAGTCTTGTGAAAAGATTTGATAGGCCAAGTTGGATTTATCCTGAATTCTGGCAGATTTTTCCTTGCTAGAAAACCAGAGTTAATAAGGGGAAAACCTCTTTGCTCTCTCACACATGTGTGGTCTGTAAAGGCACAAGCAATAAAAGCATAAGTATGGGCTATGCATTTATAGTCACCAACAGTAAAATATACATTAAAATATTAGTAAATGACCAATATGTACCTCGTCCCACAGTCTTTATTTGGATGCACTTGTCAAAATTTAATCCTGCATAAATGAACCAGGGACATGGATCCTTGCACACAACTCTAACCCTAGTTCTATCACTCTTCACAAACTTCACTAGCCTCCCCTCAGTGTAGGAATGCTTCATTATGGTCTCTCTGCATTGATAATGATCTGTAAAAATGGTCCCAACTGTCCACTTTATATTGTCACTAACTTTGAACAATGAAAATGATTGCCTTCTCTTAAGGGCATCAAATTCATCCTCCAAGTCATTGTCTGGCAAACTATCTAAGTCATCACAGTCACTTTCATGTCTTTCCCATTCACTTTCATCTCCCACTTCCTTACCTAGTCCTAGGTCTTCTCTGATTCTACCTACCCATTCCACCCCCTCATCAACATTGTTAGCAAAAACCATGTCATCATCAGTCATAGAATAATCAGAATCATCAAAATTATAGTCATCAAGTTCATCACTCCTCTCCCCAACATCATTACTTCCATCTCCTTCAATCCTTTGAAATAAATTATGATCTTCAAACGAGTCCAAACTGGTTTCATCACAATGCTTGACATAAACATCTATCTTGTTATTATTTGTCCGAGCAAGCCCTATCATATCCTCTATATCAGTTTGACATCTCATTAGAACTAGACCATTTTCCAAATCTTTAGTAGGATTCTATAGTACATACAAAATAATCCACTATGACCTATAGCTTTAGTACGAGCTTTGAAATATATACTCTTTATTAATAAGCGAAACCATGTATAATTTGGTGCTAAAAGTACCGAAGTACCAAATTTTGGTACTTACCTCACATAAGTTAAATTCTATTATCTACAAACTTTGTTTTTAACACAAATCGACTTCCATTCTTTGTAAATTTTATTTTCTTTGCAAACTACTAAGTAAATTACTAACACGAATTGATTTATATTTTCTGTAAACTTTATTTATCTATAAATTATATTAAAAATTTAATAAGTTACGTTAAATTAAGTAAAATAACATATATTTACTTTTATTTTGAAAAACTACTAACTGCAAAGTAAACTTTTAACACGAATTGACTTCTATTCTCTGTAAACTTTATTTTCTATTAGTTAGTGTTAATCCTAGTGTCAGTTTACTTTTAAATTGGATAATATTATTTTTAAAATAATTACGTAATAGCAAATGACTTTAGTAACATTTATTAACTTTTAAACTGAATTACTGTAACGCCCCAAAATCCGGGGTCAGGGGATTTGGTCGTCACTATGAAACCTCAATCCAAATTAACCTGTTTAATCAATAAACAAATGCCAGCTGAAGATATTTAGCACAAATGACCCCAAACTAATCCAAGATCTTTTAAGGTTACAGTTCTAGAAACAAGAATTCCAAATTCCATAAATAATTTTCACTTCCTTTTAAAACTCTTTTCAATAAATTCCAATTCAATAAATTTTTCTCTTTCTAGACACTTCTTCATGTTCCACGAATATCGATAATCTTCATCATCGTTGAAATGTAGTAGCCTCGGAAGATTCCACAATAGAAGTTTGCAGCTTCCCGGAGTCTCATCCAGCTCAACATTATCATCTCAAACAAATGCTCATATCTTAACTTACAGGTTGGTATCAGAGCTGAGGTTATAGTAAACTAGAAACGAGAGTGTGTAGGAGTGTGTATAGCTATGTGAGGACGTTTGAGCTCATATCGAGTTCCTGTTGGACTATGGGATATTGTACCAACAAGTAAGTTAAGATAGGAGCATTTGTTTGAGATGATTATGCTGAGCTGGATGGGACTCCGGGAAGCTGCAAACTTCTATTGTGGAATCTTCCGAGGCTACTACATTTCAACGATGATAAAGATTATCGATATTCGTGGAACATAAAGAAGTGTCTAGAAAGCGAAAAATTTATTGAATTGGAATTTGTTGAAAAGAGTTTTAAAAGGAAGTGAAAATTATTTATGGAATTTGGAATTCTTGTTTCTAGAACTGTAACCTTAAAAGATCTTGGATTAGTTTGGGGTCATTTGTGCTAAATATCTTCCGCTGGCATTTGTTTATTGATTAAACAGGTTAATTTGGATTAAGGTTTCATAGTGACGACCAAATCCCCTGACCCCGGATTTGGGGGCGTTACAGTTACTGTCCATCACAACGTTTATTTACTTAAAATTAAAAAATATATTTTAACAATAATAAATTTATGAGTTGTATTTAGATTATATTAAGTAATATTAAATTAAGTTTAATAACATCTATTTATTTTTAATTTGTAAATTATTTTTTATCGATAATTAGGTAATATTAAATAAGCTATATTGAAAAGGCTAATTGTAAGATAATTTTCGAATAATATTAATTAATATTAAATTATCTAAAGAACAGATATTTGGTGCGTAAGATAGTGATACAATTCGTTTCACAAAAATAAAACTGATATGTTAGAATTCTATATCAAGTAAAACAATGCAATTATAGTGGAAAATTTCATAACTGATTCGATTCTTTTTAACCATATAACTATTTTTGCAAGTACCAATTTCATATTTGATATTAATATATTAATTTTAATTCGTGTTTCGCACAGATTATGAACTACAAATATTAATTCGATATCTTTAGTCTCGGGCCCGTATTTCGCACGGGTTATCAACAACTCCTTATGTCCCTGAATACTTTGCCAACGCACACTTTTGATTGTTAATATCTTTAGTTTCGTATTAGTATTAAATATAAAAATTTTATTGTATTAAAGTACTCATAAATATGAATCCAACAAGATCACTCATGACTATATTTGATCTTATAGATTAGACGCAAATTAGTAGTCAATCGTTTATCATGAATAGTGTAAAAAGTCAAAACATGAGATGTTTTTTGGGACGGAGGGAGTATCAACTATCTATCTATACTAATAAGCGAAAACATGTTTAGATCCCAAATCTTGGTACTCACTAAAAAATTATACAACAATTTTTAAAACTTTATGTAATAAAATCTCAACTGACAAAAAATAACTTCTACTCTCTATAAATTTTATTTTCCTTCAATTTTTATTTATTGCTGAATATTCAAGCGTCGGTTTACTTTAAAATAATCGTATTAGTAAGTTAAAATGTCAGATTTGTATAAGTAAATAATTAGGTGCATGCATAACTAGTACTATACATTGAAATTTTAGATTTACACTTAACTTTGATTTTTTTAACTACATATTTTAACAGCATTTTATCTATTATATTTAGATTTATATTTTGCACGGATTATGAGTTTCAGTTTTATGCAAATAATAATGTGATATTATTATTTTTAATTACGGGCCCATACTTCGCGCAGGTTACCAACTAGTTATCATAAGTCAATTCCCCTTCGGATTCAAAATAGTACAGTGTCACTCGACCACCAACATATTGAGTTCGTGGTGCCCATTTTAACCTCCCACCAAGATATAAGGCTAAATTTATGATATCATTGATAACTCCGGTGAGCGGGCGGCTCCGTCCGACGCCGTTCCTGGACCTTCAGGGTATGAATGAGGTGTAGCTGCTGGTTGGATGCCTGCAAAACAACACCGGAAGGGGGGTTTGGCTCCCACAGCGCCTCCGGTGTAAGAATAAGAACAGGGCCTTGAAGAAGATGAAGGTATGTATATGTAATGTAGAGGTTGATGTGTGTGTGTATGGATCTGTATATGTGATGGCTGTTGTGTGTTTATGAATATATGAGAGTGTGTGAGTGTGCAAGAGTGAATATTTTCCAACCCCCGAACCCTTCAACCTTGGGGGTATATATAGCCCCAAGGTAGGGTTTAGGGGTAGTTACCTCTAAATCTGGGTCGTTGGATCTTGGGAGCGGAGGACGTCTGACTTGGGTGGATTGCTTACACGTGTCCAGGGGAGGACCACCTCCAGAGTGTCCTAACGGCCTCTGACACGCGTCGTGCTTGTCTGGTGCGTTGGTTGTTGATAGCTGTCATAATCACGTGCCCACGTACCCTTGCTTGGCGGGTTGTGGGATGTGCATGTGTTTGCTGAGACCCCCTCATGGTGGTCTTGGCCCCGATCCGGATCCGGTTAAGCAGGTGGATCCGGATAACCGGATCCGGGTAATAGGATAGACCCGGGCCTGGGAGAGGGGGTCTTGGTAGGTTAGTTGAGCCTGTATTCCTTTAGTCCAGGTTAACGCCTATCCGGGTCTCTTATACCCTATCATTTGCCCCCCACTCCCTTATGCAAATTTTCTGGATGAGGGAGTAGAGTAGGGTTGCATATTTGGCTTAGGAAAAAAAAATTCTGCTCCTGGTTGCCTCCAATCCGGGTCTGGTGTAGTAGATGCCAATCCGGATTAAGGTATAGTAGTTGCTTTAGAAAATTTTCTGCTCCTGGTTGCCCCCAATCCGGATCTGGTGTAGTAAAAGCCTAAGGTATACTAGATGCTTTAGAGAAATTTCTGCTCCTGGTTGCTCCCCAATCCGGATCTGGTGTAGTAGATGCCAATCCGGATTTAGGTATAGTAGTTGCTTTAGAAAATTTTCTGCTTATCGTTGCCCCCCAATTCGGATCTGGTGTAATGGATACCAATTCGGATTGATCTGTTCCTGCGTAGGCTTATATGATCCGGGTAGGAAGCTTTTAGGTCCTGTGAATTTTTTTGGAATTTGTAATGTTTCTGCTCAATTCCCCCCAATAATTTGAAAATTTGGGAGTTACGTTCCTTGAAAATAGGCCCCTAATGATGATGGATTTTAATTTACATTTATATGTGTGTAATTACACATATATATATGTATTTTCTTTTCTCTTTTTTTTTGTAACCGATCCTTGAACCAGTAGGATCCTGCCACGTGGAAGGAGCAGTTTTTTCATCCCTGGGCCTATAAAAGGATTGGCCTCCACCTCTTTTCTTTTTATTCTCACAAAAGAAACTCAACAGTCCTTTGTTTTTCTCTTCTCTCTCTTGCTTTTCTGCAAAACACCGTGTTTGTGGTTGATTCTTCCGCCGTGTCTCGCCGGTCTCGCCATTAATCCTTCATTAACTTGTAAGATCTTCACTTGCTTCTTCGCTTTATTCCTCGGTTTTTCTTTTCGATTTTGTTTTTATTTCCTCCGAGTTTTTGTATGCCTTGATTTTGCTTTTTCATCCGCACATAAGTAGTAGAAATCATGATTTTTGGCTTCATTTTTGTTGCTTGTTAGTGCTTGTTTCGTGTTTTTATGCTTAGATCTGTAGGTTTTCGTTGTGTTTTGGTTTGATTTTGGGTTTTTGGGCTCGATTTTTCTGGGTTTTCTCTGTTTGTTCTTCGTGTTCTTGAGAGAATATAATTGTGTGTATATGTAGAAGTTGTGTTTTTTGGTTTTTGATTCTCAAGGTTGCTGTTTTCGGGTGAGGGTTTTGGTTTTGATCCGGGTAGGGGGTATAAGACCCGGATATGGTTTAGTCTATTTGGGTAATTTGTTTTTGGTTAATATGGGTCCGGGTTCCGGGTACATGGGTGCGTTTTTAAGTTTTTGGCTGCTATGGATCCGGATCTGGGTATTTACCACCAGGATCCGGGTCCATGGTTGTTTGGTTTTTGGGTTGTAGTTAACATGATCCGGATCGTTGATGTTTTTCCGGGTTGGACTTGCATTGGTGGTCCGGATCATTAGGTTATGGAAAAACTAACAAAACGTACCTGATCCGGACCGCTTAGTAAGATAAATAAAATATGTAGGGCCCAGGCTAACTGACCTTCATTTTAATAGGTATATGGTCCGGACCAAGGAGCGAGCTAGGAAAGTCTATAACTGCTACCCCAACTTTTCTGACGAGGAGAGTGATCCGGATTCATCTGGTAGAGAACATATCCGGGGCGAGATGGTGAGGAAGGGGTCTGGGTCTGTGGGAACCATTACTTCCTTCCGGATCAAGAGGCTTCTGAAAAACTCGGTTATCTTTACGCCAGACGGCCGCTGGTCTGATATTAAGTATCATTTCGTGAGAAAGCCACCCGGGTTTGAAGATAGCATTTATTATACCCGGGTCAGATACGAGAGGCACGAGGATGGCCACTCGGGTGTTTATGACCAAGGTGCTCTGGAAGCAGCTTTTGCTTCATTTGGGATCACCTGGGATCATTACCAGCTGAAGGATTTTTATGCTGAAGCTGACCCGGGTGATATGGATAAGGCAATCCGGACTGCTTTTCAATTAACTCCTGATATCGCTTGGAGGTGGCCCGAGCCCCATGAGAGGATTTTCCATCGTCCCGCGCATGGTTTTGTTCCGGTCTGGCTGGAGCATCTAAGGTTCGGGTGGAGCCCTCGCTGCCATATTTTTCTTAAGCACCTGTGTAAGTATGTCTACGGATATCCCCCATGCAGATAACTCCAAACGGAATTAAGTCTATGACCTGGTTCATAGCTTGCTGTAACAAGGCCGGGCTCATGCCCACCTTCAAGTTATTCCACCAGATTTTTTATCTTTCTAGATCAAGCCAGAAGCCTTTTTATGAGCTGAGGTTCCGGGCAGCAGAGTGTGGCTTTGGTCCGGGTAGGTCGAAATCGGTTATGCACCAGACCTCGTTGAAATATTGGAATGGGGAGATATTGATGCTGAAGGGGTACGATCTGGAGTTTCTCCCTTACTTTACAACCGGGGAAGTTAAGACAAAGTTCAACCCGGAGATCTTAGAGGGGGAGGCTGTAGATCAGATTAGGAAATTTTGCGGTAGTCTCGGGTTCCAGCAGACCCGGGATACCTTTATGAACCATAAACTCCTGTTCCAACTTGGCTGTAAGTTCTTCTTTAACCTGTTCTGTTAGTGATCCGGGTCCCCATCCCTGCTTGGAGATCCGGATTACATACCTTTTTCTTTTAATTTGTAATTAATGTTGGGAAACCCTGTTTGGTCTTTGATCAGGGTCTCTCTGCTTTTCCTGATGGTCCGGATCAACGACTATTTTGTTTTTTTACTTGTAGCTAATTTGCATAAAATATCTTCCCATGATCCGGGCTTACTGCAGTATTTTATTTCCGGATTTGGTAGTCTTTGCATGTATATCAATCCTGTGCTGATAGTTTTCTTTTCCAAATTCCAGGTTTGCTGCATTACAACCCTGCATCCAGAGCGACAATGTCTTCTTCGGCTTATGCAGCAGCTTTCAACTCCTTGGGATTGGCATATAAGACAACAAAAGGGGCCCCTGGTACTGGATCCGGATCTGCAGATGCCAAGGGTGGTGCCGAGTCTTCTGCCCCCGGAACGTTCCCAGCCCGGGTGATGTTGCTTTGAATGAGGACCCGGATGTCCAGGAGATCTCTGAGGACCCTCCTTCAAAGAAAAGGAAGTCCACCCCGGGAAAGCCTCCCCGCGGAAAAGCTGTCGTTGCTGACCGGGTCATTTGTGATTCGGAAGGGAAGGGACCGGACGGGGGTCTCATCAGGATAGGGACAAAGTGCTTGGTTGACCTGGCCGGGTTCATGTCTAGTATTCCTTCCCAAGATGACTATGAGGAGGTGGAGGGATACAGCATGGCTGCAGCTCTGAAAAGGGTCACCGGGCAATGGGGACAGGTATCCAAAATTTCCATGCCTTTGGTTCCAGATTGCGTCCCCCATTCTTTTTTTGTACTTAGTCGATTTCTTTCTTTTTTCAGCTCGGGAGTGCCATATCTATATGCTCAGACGTTGCCTACACGGAGGTCCGGGAGGCCAACAACCGGACCAATACCGAGAAGATAAGGGCTGATACCTTGCAGGGGGAGTTGGAGGAAGCCCGGGAGGGATTCCGCGTGGTTGAGTCCGGTTTAAGCCAGAAGTTGAAAGAATCTGAGGACCGGGCTGAGGGGCTTGCGAAAGAGGTGGAGAGGCTCAAGGCCGAACTTGCTGCCAAAGAAAACTTGAACAAGGATGCTATAATTGCCGAATTCAAGGCCAGCGATGTTTATGATTTTGAGGTTGCTCAGGCTGGGGTTCCCGAAGTGCGCAGGTCCTGGGTCGTTGCTGAGCGCCACATCAAGACCGGCCCCTTGGCTTCATGGAGGAGCTTCATCCAGGAGTTCCTTGCTGCAAAGGCCGCGGTGGAGCAGGGTCAGGGGGAACCGGAACCCTATGATGGTCCGAGCCCCAGCTTCCTCTAGATCCGGACCAGCTTTGCTAAGCTTCTCGGGCCCAGCCCTTGTAATTTCTTTTTTCTAGGATTTCTCATTCTCGTACTTTGATTTGAACTATTTGTAATATTTGGATTTGTTCCGGATTGAAGGCAATCCAGATTCTGCTTTAGATTTTACTTTCGCTGCCTTGTACTTTCCTTCCATTGTTGAAAATATTTGCTTTTCTATCTGTAGTTTTAATTTTTATAGGCTGTTCAGATCCTTGCACAAATGCCCTTGATCCGGGCTGTGCATTAGGCCCACGATTCGGATGAGCTTTATAACCGGATTGTTCCGGGTATGTAGTCTTATCCGGATTTGAATTCTTGTAACATGATTTTTGCTCTTGGAATTGCTTTCAATCCGGGTATGATACCCACCCGGGTTGAAGTATTGTTTTTTGATTTATGTACTTAGAAAATATAAGTGCATAATGGTTGTTTCTAACCCGGATTCGAATGCTTATCCGGGTTGATTTTGCTTTGAAATTTGCTTTCAATCCGGGTATAAAACCGACCTGGTTTGATGTTTGCTTGTTTGCTTTATGTACTTAAAAAATATGTGCATAATGGTTGCTTGCAACCCGGATCTGAATGCTTATCCGGGTTGTTGTTTGCTCTTTTGCTTTACATAATTGTTGTTTTCAACCCGGATTCGGATTGTTATCCGGGTTGGTGTTTGCTTTTTTGCTTTATATACTTGGAGGGTTACCTAAGTACATAATGGTTGTTTGCAACCCGGATTTGAATGCTTATCTGGGTTGTTTTTTGCTTTTAACTTTGATTTCAATCCGGGTATGTCTAATCCGGATTGGTGATTGCTCCATTTACTTAGAAATTTTCTAAGCAAATAGTGGTTGCCTTTGTTTTTTGCTTCCAACCCGGGTATGAAAACGTACCCGGGTTGTTTTTTGCTTCCATAACTGGTAATTTAAAAGTAACAACTTTCTAAGAAAGGAAAATTCTTTTCATTGATTTGCAAATTTTTTCATACAAAATGCATTGTCATAGATTGGTTGCTTGACATAGGCTACAAGTTCTGGTTGCTTTTGGTTGCTTTTTTTACTGGTAAAACTTTCTGAGCCTGAGTCCATGCCATGTATTTGGTACTTCAGACTCAGCCATGTTCATGAGCTTGTATGTTCATGGCCTTAGAACTTCCTTGACTTTGTATGGGCCTTCCCACTTTGGCATTAGCTTTCCAGTGTTGGTGGGGTCTGAAGCTTCCGTGTCTCGAAGGACCAGGTCTCCAACTTGAAAGTTTTTGACCCGGGACTTCTTGCTGAAGTGCTCTCTTGTTTTCTGTTTATACTTTTCCATTCTTGCCACTGCCTGGTCTCAGACTTCATCAATTAGCTCAATATTCGTTCTGAGTCCCTCCTCATTTGCTATCTCATCAAAGTTGATTGCTCGATGGGAGGGGGATCCTACTTCAATTGGTAGCATGGCTTCAGTTCCATAACCCAATTTGAAGGGGGTTTCTCCTGTGCTTGTTCGGGGGCTTGTCCTATATGCCCATAGTATATTAGGCAATTCTTCCGGCCATTTTGTTTTGCTTTCCCTGAGCCTTTTTTCGATCCCCCGGAGAAGTATTCGATTGGTTACTTCAACTTGGCCATTCCCTTGAGGGTAGGCTACAGATGACTTCTTGTGCCGGATACCCCGTTCTTAAAGGTAGGATTCGAATTCTGAACCAACGAATTGCGGACCATTATCTGAGACCAGTACTCTCGGGATCCCGAACCTCATCAGAATGTTATCCATGAATTTGATGCAATCTTGCTGGTTTATTGTTCTCATGGCCTTTGCTTCTATCCATTTTGTCATATAATCAATTGAGACTAGTAAGTACCTGAGGTCTCCTCTGGCTCTTGGAAATGGTCCCATGATATCAATACCCCATACAACAAATGGGATTGGTGACAAGAATGAGGAGGATAGGACTGGGCTCATCCGGCTGACATTGCTGAATAACTGACATTTCTTGCATTTTTTCACAAATTCTATTGCATCCTGGTGAATAGTTGGCCAATAGTATCCTTGTCTTATGATTTTATGAGCTAGGGCCTTTGCGGACATATGGTCCCCGCAAATTCCTTCATGAACTTCCATAAGGCAGTATTGTGCCTCTCCCGGGCCTATGCACTTCAGGATTGGGGAGGAGAAGGTCCGGCGATAGAGTATACCCTCTTCGATGAAGAATTTTGAAGTTTTTGCCTTTAACCTTTGAGCCTTCCCTTTATCCTCTGGGAGTTCTCCCTTTTCTAGGTAATTGATAAATGGAATCATCCAATTTGGGCTGTTGTCTATTTCCATGACCTCTTCAGACTCTATGCTCGGTTTCTGTAATTCTTCGAAGTAGACGGAGCAATCCAGGTCTGATGAATTTTGAACAAGTTTAGATAGTGCATCAGCTTCTGAATTCTCCTCTCTGCAGATTTGGATGACTTGGATTTTTGGTATGGAGGCGAGGTAGCTTTGGACCAGAGCCTGGTACTTGGCTAGAACTACATCCTTGGCTATGTACTCGCCATTTGTTTGCTTTACCACGATCTGGGAGTCGCTCTAGATTTTAAGATCCTGGATCCTGAGTGTTCTTGCTAGCTTCAATCCTGCAATCAAGGTCTCGTACTCTGCCTGGTTGTTTGTTGCTGAGAAGCCAAAGGAGATTGCTGTTTGGATTGTGAATCCTTCTGGGCTCTTTAGGATGAGCCCGGCTCCTGATCTTTCATTGGTTGAAGAACCATCAACTTTGAGAGCCCAGGCTTCTGTTTCTTGATCTGTGTTCATCTCAGGGTCAATGCTCATGGGCACGGGCTCTTCTTCTGGGAAATTGCATTCTATTATGAAATCAGCTAGAGCCTGGGCTTTGATTGCTGTTCTAGGAATGAAACTCAGATTGAACTGACTTAGCTCAACCGCCCAATTTACCAACCTCCCTGCGACATCTGGCTTGTGTATTATCTTCCTTAAGGGTTGATTGGTTACAACTCGTATCTCCCTTCCCTGGAAGTAGTGTCTTAGCTTCCTGGATGCTGTGACCAAGGCAAAAGCAAACTTTTCTAGCCTTGGGTACCGGGTCTCTGCATCTTTTAGCACTTGGCTCATATAATAAATTGGTTGCTGTTTGCCATTCTCTTCCCTAATCAAGGCTGCCCCAACTGCCAAGGCCCCTGCTGACAGGTAAAGGGATAGGGGCTCCCTGGGTTGAGCTTTGGTTAACACAGGGGGTTGAGAAAGGTACCTTTTGATTTCTTCGAATGCGCTCTGGCACTCTGGGCTCCAATTAACTTCTCTCTTGTTGGTTGCTCCTTTTAACAGGTCAAAGAAGGGTAGGCATCTTTCAGCTAGCTTGGAGATGAATCTTCTTAGTGCAGCCAGTGACCCTGCTAGAATCTGCACAACTTTTTGCGTTCTGGGAGCCTTCATCTCTTGGATTGCCTTTATCTTTTCTGGGTTGGCTTCAATTCCTCGGTTGCTTATCATGAATCCAAGAAATTATCCTGCCCCTACTCCGAATGTGCATTTTTCTGGATTGAGCCTGAGTGAGTATTTTCTCAAGTTGTCGAAGCATTCTCTCAGGTCTCCTATGTGCCCGGGGATTCTTGTGGACTTTGCGATCATGTCATCGACATATGATTCCAGGTTCCTTCCAATCTATTCCTTGAAGATTTTATTCATTGTTCTTTGATATGTTGTTCCTGCATTAGTCAATCCGAAAGGCAGCATCACATATGCGTAGACCACCCTGTGGGTTATGAAGGCTGTCTTTAGTATGTCTTTGGGATTCATCTTGATCTGGTTGTACCCTGAGTAGGCGTCCATGAAACTTAGCATTACGTGCCCAGAAGTTGCATCGATCAATTGATCAATATTTGGCAAGGGGTAGGGGTCTTTGGGGCATGCACTGTTCAGGTCTGTGTAATCGATACACATTCTCCATTTTCCGTTTGCTTTTTTCACCATTACTACATTTGCCAGCCATTCCGGGTACTTGACTTCGCATATTATTCCGGCTTTGAGTAGTTTCTCAATTTCTTCATCGATTGCTTTCTGCCTTTCCGGGGCAAAAATTCTTCTCTTTTGCTTGACTGGCTTCCTTTCGGGGTTGACGTCTAAGCTATGCATCGCTATGGATTCATCCAACCCGGGCATGTCTCTTGGTGTCCAAGCAAATATGTCAGAGTACCCTTGGAGTAGTGATACCAGGTCAATTCTGAAATTAGCCTCGAGCCCGGATCCTGTCTTTATCTTTTTGGAAGGATCGCTTGTATTGATCAGAATTGTTTTCGTTTCAACAACGGCCTCTATCTTGGATTGATCCATATTTTATACCATCTGCTGGATCCGAGCCTCTGTATTCTTCTTCATATAAATCTGAGCCTGGGCTGTCATCTCTTTATTGTTCCTTTCTCCAATTTTTTCTGGGTTGGTTGCTTGCACAGTAGGGTTGGTTTGGCCAAGGCCTAGGCTCAATTCAATCCCTTCTGTGACTTGGTTGCTTTTTTGCTCTTCTGAGTTTGGTTTGGTTGCTTTCAGATTTGAGAGGGACTCTATGACCTGAACTTCTTTTCTCGCATTGTCCCTTGAGTGGGGGCGATGTTTCTTAATACTTTGTTATTTCCGGAGTACCACAGCCTTTCTCTTGTTGTCTTGATGGGTCTCAGCCATTACCAGAGCCTGGCTATAACATCTTTCAGCTACCTCATAGTCTCCCTTGATTTCTCCTACCCCGGTTGGAGTTGGGAATTTGATTTTCAAATGTGATATGAAGGTGATTTCTTGGATCCTGGTCAGGGCTGAGCGCCCGATTATGCCGTTATAGGATGAAGGAGTATTGATCACGTAGAACTTTATCACATGGGTAACTTGATTTGGGCTCGACCCAAATATGACTGGTAAGTATAAGGTACCCTGGATCGGGACCAAGTTGTTCCCGAACCCATACAGAGGGTCCTCTTGGCATTCATTGGAGCGTACGCTCCCAAGTTTCATCCTATCCACAGTATGCTTGAAGAGTATATTTACTGAAGAGCCATTATCAATCAGCATCCTTCTTACTTCGTTATCAAAGATATCAAGTGTTACAACCAAGGCTTCGTTGTGATTCGGGTTGACTCCTTCATAATCCTTGCTGCTGAATGAGATCATCATCTCCGGGTAGAATTGGACGGAGAACACCTCATCTCCTGAGCCCGGGCTCCTAGGGGGAGAGTGAGACCCCCCTAGGACCACATTCACTACATTCTTTCCTTTCCTTTGCCTTTTTTCTCTCTGATTTGTCTCCCGGGAGATGTACTGGTTCAGGTTGCCTTTCTTGACTTGATCTTCAATGAAGTATTTTAAAGAGAGACAATTTTCAGTCTTGTGCCCATGGGTTTCATGATAGTCACACGGCCTGTTATAAGGCCTGCTCTCTGGGGGAGTCTATATTGGCTTTGGAGGATAATAGAAGGGCTTTCCCTTGATCTTCTTCAGTATTTCTTCCCGGGTCCTGTTTAGTGATCTCCACTCTGGCTCTTGCCTAGGCTCTCTGGCCTGCCTAGGTGGACCGGGATCACTTTTGGATTCTGTTTTAGGACCCAATCTTTGGAATATTGGGATGTTTTGTACAACATTTGTCTGCTGGGTTTGGTTGCTTTGTTTGAACTTTTTCTCCTGATGGTAACCCCCATTCGGTCGGTCATCAGAACATTTGTTCCTGTTTCCTCCATTCCGAGTCATTCTCATCGCCTGGAGAACGTCTGTTTCTTTTATGAACCGGGCTGCCATAGAATAAGCCACGGCCAGGCTTTGGGGCTCTTTGTTTATCAACTCCACAATATACCTCTCATTGTGTTCTGGATCCAGGTTCCTTCGAAATATGCTTAGAGCCTCCCTTTCATCGAGATTCGAAACTTTGTTGATGGCTTCCTGGAAACTCCGCATATAGGCTGAGAGTGCTTCGTTATCATACTGGCGGATTGTCTCCAGGTGGCACATGTGCATTTCATGTGTTTTATTGGCTCTGAATCTTCTAAGGAAGGCTCCTCTGAATTCTTTCCAGGAGTGGATGCTTCTTGATGGGATCCTGCTGAACCATCTTTGAGCCCCCCTTTGAGGGTCGAGACGAAGAATCTGGATTTGGTTAAGTCATTGTAATAGTATATCTGAGCTATCTGTTCGAAGTAGTTGAGGTGCTCTTCCGGATCCCCCAGACCATCGAAAGAGTCGAAGTTGTAGTGTTTGAGATTTTTCTGTCGAGGGATGGCTTCTAGGGAGTGACTGAAGGGCGTGAGGGTCTCCCCAACTTCCAACCCAGAATCTTTCTCCATTTTTCTCTGGAGCTCATAAATCATGTCTTTAAGATCTTTCTGGCCTTCCTCTTCATCATCAGAAATGAGTTCGGGGGTAGGGTCCCTCCGAGTTCTTTTGCCTCTTGTTTTAGCTAGGAGCCTCTCCTCCTCCAGCTGCATTCTTTTCTGAATTTTTTGCTCCAGCTTTGCCTCTTCTTCATTTCTTATCTGTTCTCGGATTTCTTCTAACTTTTACTTTCTGGTTGCTTCTGTCTCCTTCTTACTAGGCTCTTTTTGATTTTTTTTGCCTTAGTTCTGATTCGGTCGAAGACAGATCTTCTGGATTGCTGAGAGTCCCCAGACTCTTCTTGCTCATCATCTTGTTCAAATTCCATCTGAGCCCGGGCTTGTTCATCTCTGTAGAGCCTGATTGCTTCAGCAAGTTCATGGCTTGTTAGGTTAGCCATATGCTCCTCTGCAACTGGAACATTGGTGTACTTGTACTGATTGAGCTATATGACATTTTTAGCATCCCTGACCAGGGTATGCTGCGTCAGTGGTTGCTCCTGGAAGGTCTCCCTGTCTCCTCCAGGTTCTTGGACTTGAGAGGGGTCTTGATCCTGAATATGGGTACTGGCGGAGGGCCTACCAGCTGTACTTTTTCCTGCTCTTGCCATTACCACAATTGTACAAACAACTGACCCAAATTTGAGGCTACAAATGTGGATCTGAGGTTGCTTTTTTGAAGATTACAAAAAATTTCCATAATAACAGCAAGCAAACTTTCTGGGTTTTGCTAACAATAATACTAAACAAGAACAGCAGGCTCTTGAACGCAAAAGAAAATATGCAAGCTAAAACAGTTCTGGGTTTTAAAACTACCAAGACTATCAAACCCCAAGCTTTAAGACTATCAAGATTATCAAACCCTAAACAACCAAAACTTAACAAACAAGAGCGGGCTCACACAAACGTGGCCTAAAGTAACGAGCTCACAAAAACGTCGCTAAAATGAACATTCATATTCAAGAAAGGGTTTGGTTGCTTGTGTTCTTACAGGTTTAAAAGTGGACTCTCTCAAGAGTTTGCTGATGAAGATGAATCCAGGGGCACCGAGACCCAAGGATGGAGCGCCCCTCCTTCTAGCGCCAAATGATAACTCCGGTTAGCGGGCGGCTCCGTCCGACGCCGTTCCTGGACCTTCAGGGTATGAATGAGGTGTAATTGCTGGTTGGGCGCCTGCAAAACAACACCGGAAGGGGGGTTTGGCTCCCACGGCGCCTCCAGTATAAGAATAAGAACAGGGCCTTGAAGAAGATGAAAGTATGTATATGTAATGTAGAGGCTGTTGTGTGTTTGTGTGTATGCATCTGTATATGTGATGGCTTCTGTGTGTTTATGAATATATGAGAGTGTGTGAGTGTGCAAGAGTGAATATTTTCCAACCCCCAAACCCTTCAACCTTGGGGGTATATATAGCCCCAAGGTAGGGTTTAGGGGTAGTTACCTCTAAATCTGGGCCGTTGGATCTTGGGAGCGGAGGACGCTTGGCTTGGGTGGATTGCTTACACGTGTCCAGGGGAGGACCACCTCCAGAGTGTCCTAACGGTCTCTGACACGCGTCGTGCTTGTCTGGTGCGTTGGTTGTTGATAGTTGTTATAGTCACGTGCCCACGTATCCTTGCTTGGCGGGTTGTGGGATGTGCATGCTGAGACCCCCCTCATGGTGGTCTTGGCCCCGATCCGGATCCTGGTAAGCAGGTGGATCCGGATCCGGGCAATAGAATAGACCCGGCCCTGGGAGAGGGGGTCTTGGTAGGTTAGTTGAGCCTGTATTCCTTTAGTCCAGGTTGACGCCTATCCGGGTCTCTTATACCCTATCAATCATCACCTTCAATAGCAAAATAAATCAAGTATAAGCACATTTAACAACAGAGATACATGATTTAGTCTCTACAAAAACACCCACATAATTATCACAACATGCAACATCAATATACTTCATATATACATAACCATCAACTATTTAATAATACAAAGAACATCAAATGCTAACTCATACAATACAAAGACGATCAATTAAAAATCAGAATGATAGTTTAAGAATTCATACAAGTAGAGAGTTCATCTGAATCGCCCATGATTTCAGACCGGTAAACGCCGCTAAACAGATGAAAATCAGAATAAAAAAGGTTAGATTAAAATGAAAGGGTTGAAGGAGACGAAAAGATAAGGGATTGTATGTTTCTGTCTGAATATCGTGTGTTAAAAGACTTAATTAACCGTACCGATTTGGGCTGCTCTGTAACGTTAATAAGGCCCAACTCGGCCCAAGGGTTAAAATGTATGTTTTGGATACCCGGGGAGCGAAAATGTATGACTTTAAAGATAAAGGGTTTATGGGTGCACGGGTGCAAAACACAAGGCTGAAAAGGTCATTAAGCCTATTTGCATATTACATCCTAGTGGTTTGGACGAAATGCATTTTTTGACCCAAACATTTTATAACAGCAGTACGCATTCCTTTACTTTTCGTGGCGGCAGATGTTACACCCCTTTGACCCTCTTCCATTAAATTACTCCTTTAACGTTAAAAAAGGACGGGGCAAAAAGGTCCCATTAAATAGATCGTCCATTAGGTGTAATTAAACATAAAACAAACGATTAGAAGTTAAATCAATCATCTCTATCTCTCTAAAACCTATTTCTTAAATTAGCGAATTCAATCTATGCGATGAGAGGGCGATTAAGAATTGTTATTGACGGTGATAGAATAGTCCAAAACCCAAACGATATACATTGAGAACTGGATTTTGTTTGAAAGATTGGATTTGACCACATAAGTAACATAAATTTGGATTTAAATTTTATTTCAAATTCAAAATATTAATATTAGAATTCATTTGAAAATTTAAATTGACAACTCCGATCATAACCTTCAAAACCTATAGTTTATTTAATAAATATTGGAAATTGATAGATAACCTCAAAAGTTTACTATTTAAACTTCATTTGTCTTGTAAATAACATCACTATCCATGCCAAAGACAAATTTAATGAATACACTTGTGTTCCATATATAATTTTTTTTGATCTCTTTATGATTTGTAGAATTTAGTTGCTATCCCAACCAACCCAAATTGTCAAAATATATTATGGATTCTCACTATTTATTGCCAATACTAAGACATATTAATACCCTCAAGAAAAGGTCTCAAAAAGTCAAAAAAGAAAATAAAATGAGTGAATCTTTCATTAATGATATGAATGAAATAATCCCTAAGATATTCAAAAAGTAAATAAAAAAAATCCAAAAAAACCATGGTCTGAACTTGAAATCTACTATAAATGTATGTGCAGGCACTGCTCAAATATTACAGAGTACTTTCAAGCACTTGCTAGTTGCTACAGAGACATATATTAGCGCTATCATCTGTATGTTTCATGTTTTTGTAGTTCTCATTAATGTTTGTTTCCTTGATCTTTCAATCAACTTCGTGTACTTGATAGATTATTTGTATGATTAATAATTTTTCGAGATCATGAATATATAAATCACAACTGCATGTCTTTTGTTTGTTAATGATCAGTCATTGAACGTGAATACATCGTACAAAGAATCAAGTTCCGAAGATGGAGAAATCAACACGCAGAAATGAGGCCATGTCGACAACTAAAGTTAGCTTTGATCAGCTTCAGAAGGTACATTGTTTTCAATCATGAGTGTGTTTAGTGTTATGTTGTGTACGTGGTTTGATTTATATGCTTAGTTGTTTGGTTTCGTTAGAGCTTGTTTTTGTTCTGAATACTAAGTCAATCCCATTTTAATTGACTTTTATTAACATGTTGAGAAGTCAAACATCGGTTGAAATGATGGTAAATTTTATGGTGTTGAATTGATTTGTTGATATTGAACAAAAACATCAGTTAAAATGGTGGTAAAAATAGGTGTAGAATTGATTTGTACATTAGTTTCAATTACATGTATATTGTGTGTGGTTTGATTTATATGCCTAATTGTTTGATTTCATTAGCGCTTATTTTTTTTTAAATACTACTTCCCAAACATAAATTAAAATGGGACACGGTAGATTTTATAGCAGTGTAGAACTGATGATGTCCTTTTCATTGAGCAATTTTTAATTAATTTTTTATTAGTATTTACTATAAAGAGTACCAGTTATTTATTGATTTGTTGATTTGTCGAGAATGAAAAAGATAAACTGGAGTCTGGGTATTCAGTTTGTGTTATATTTAATATGGTGTTGCGACTGATATCAAATATATTGATTCTTTTCTGTTGTAGTTCTGGAACGGTTTTCCACCACATGGGCGTCAAGAGCTTTTGAAAGTTGATAAACAAACGTTCCTGAAGCAAGTTCGCAAGGTCATCTTTTGTCCCAGATGTTTTCGTTTTTTGGATGAAGAGTTTTCCGGGATTGTCAAGTATGGGAAGTCTTTCAAGCAGGACGGAGCTGTTGCTCATCTTTCTTGCAACAGACCGGGAATTCAAGAATCTCAAATTGTTGGTGGTTTGTCTCAATGTGATGATCAAGATCCTTCCGTTCATCCTTGGGGATGTCTGACCACAACTAGGGATGAGTCGCTCACTCTTTTGGATTGCTACTTTGGGTCTACCTCTTTTAAGGAGATCCAAAAGGTAATCACACTCTACGTCCGTTGATCAGTCATTTACTTTTATTCTTCATGTTTGGTAAATTATAATTGCCGTCTTTGTATCAGGTGTTTGACAATGCCCACACAATAGAAAGCAAACGCAAATCGCTTTACCCTGCTGCTTGTGGTGTAGAAGGACGGAGATGGAAAGGAGCTGCGTCAAGGGAAACCTGTGCAGTCCATACTGTAGGGATTCCTCTTGAAAAATTGGTCGAATTTTGGTCATCCCAAGGAGAGGAATCTCGACAGTCTATTTTGAAGATGAAAGAAGAGGATTTTGTTGAAAAATTAAACTTCAGGTTTGACTAAGGCATAAATTATGTAAAGTTTATAGTCTTTATATACTATAACACTTTTTTCTTGCATTTAGGCCTTCATTTGTCTTATTGATAAGGCGGTTGAGGAAGTTTCTATTCATGTCCGTGCATTGATCTAAAATATGTAGTTTTGTATACAATTAAAACAAGAGGAATCTAATACAAAAGTTAAATTGAAATACTAGCTAATCATGATTTTATGATTTTCTCCTATCAACTAAATTATGCTAATGTGCCAGGATTGAAGACAAGAAGTTCTGCAAAAATTGCAGAAAGAATATTTTGGGGGAGGTTAAGGAATTAAAGGAACTTATGAGCAGAAGTAAAGAATCTGGCTTTTACTTTCATCATAAGGTGTGTTTTGATGTCTATGGTATAATCTTGCTTCTGTAAATTGTAGTTGAACCGTACTATCTAGAATTTAGCAGCAGTTAAATTCTATCGTTGTAACATTTCTTTGACACTCATGCACAATTTTTTGTTGATGATGCAGTTGCATTTCATAGCCTTTTCATTTTATGTAGTAGATGCAAAATCATATTATTTTTCTGTTTAGATATCCCATGCTACTGTTAAAGCTCATACATCGATGGAGAAGCAGTACGTTCATTCCAGGCTAGTGGCTGGTGATGGTTTTGTCACAATTACAGAAGGGGAAAGCATACAGGACCTATTTAAGCATGGTGAAGAGATTATGAAAGTGGTAAGTAGGTTCTACAAGGCACGTCATATATCTGGTTTTGGTAATAGAATTAATTTAGTTTCCCTATTTCTTGCGGCGTGATTTAATATTCCAGTTTATTTACAGGATAATAGTTTACTGGATAAGAATGGAAATAGGCTGGATCGGGCATGTTCTCACATCCGAAAAGATGCAAGGACTCCTGATTTTGCAAGGAAAGTTCTTCTGGATGCTGCCACAGTCTTTTTCAAGGAACAAGTATGTTTAGTCTGTTGGGTATTTTGCTTTGATTTTTGTTTGTCATGTTGTTATTAGATAGATTTGGGCTTTTTATACCAAATATTTACCTGGGAACAGCGCAGCCAACCCACATATGAAATTGGCGGTGATAGAGTAAAGATCAAAACTTAAATGGGTAAACTATTTACCCATTTAAACTATCATGACTTTAAATATTTGAACTATCATGACCGAGTCTTTGTTAACTAGGTATATCTGCAGGATGACCGTCCCCATTTATCTTAAATGAAAATGGGGAAAGCAGTCTGATGTTTCTCGTCTTGATATATCTGCAGGTTGATAAGGCTGTAAGGGAAGAGGTAGCGCGCCAGAATGCCCATAGCGTTTTTGTTTCTCTTGTAGTAAACTTGCTTGAAGAATGTGTTCATGTTTCCAGTAGGGAAATGCTTATATTGGAAAATCAGGTACTAAAGTCCTAGCAAGTTTTTATAGTTAGTCTTGATTATTCAGAGAAATCAATGATGTCATAAATAATTTCTTTTGAATAGATAAAACTCCTTGATGAATAGGAGAAGGAAAAGAATGATGAAGAAGAGCGTAAGAAAAGGAGGAGAATGAAAGAAAGAGAAAAAAAAACTCAGAAAGAAAGAGAGATCAAAAGAGAAGGGCAAAACTGGAGAATCCCAGGTTAACATTGAAGAATCGACAATAGTCGATGAGGAGCCTGATACCACTGTCACAATTGAATTAAAGTCACCAAGGCCTATATTTCCACATATCCAGGATGAGCTGAAAATGAGTGAGACGAGGAATAAATTCCAGGATGAGAAGGAAATCAGTCCTGAAGAAAACTGTGCTAGCAGTAACAGTAAGAATGGTTCAACTGGATCTGATCAACCGAATCAGAAGCAATTCAGAGTTGTTCCTAGAAGTTGGACTACGATTAACAAATCGGAGAAAAGGTATCATGGTGATCATTTCGATACTTCTTCAAGGTCTGCCAATAAGTTCACTCTAGGAGATCATATTAATTATAGCCGTGGTAGACCAAAACGCACTTCTGTCGCATGGAAAGACTCACGACAAAGAAAGAAAGGCGAGGCCAACACCAGTGTTCCGTCTTCAAAGTCCCTGCCTATTGAGCCATTTTCAACTATGAAATCAGAACCTGCTAGTCAACTGTCAGACAGTATAGATGCCTCGCGACGCCTGCAGACTGGAGTTCGTGAATGTGAAGAAGTTGTGACAGATAAAAAACAACTATCAAATGGAGGTGAGGCTATCAGAAGCTGCTTGTTGGACGGGATAAGAATTCACACCCCAGTAAAAGTATCAAAAGAAAATGGCAATGTCATCCCTGATGTTAGTCGTATGTATTTGCAAGCTCAAGGCATTCCAGAGAAATAACTAAATGCAGCAGCAGGTGAGGAAAACCTAAACTCAGACCTCCCTTCGGCTGAAGATAAGGGTTTCTCCTTTTTTTACTTTGATAGTCCATTGGCTTTGGTGGAAGATAAGGGTTTCTCGTTTTTTCATTTTGATAGTCCATTTGCATTTACGGATGCATCTAAATCAGATTCTCTGCCATTAGAGGATTCAGTTGGAGGTAATTCTTTAGCCAAGTTTTACCATCAAAGTAAAGGGGATCTCACAAGCAATATGATATATTCTTTTGAAGAATACAATCTATTTGCGACTAATAAGGGGATAACATTTTCTATCATCTCGATATTGGATTAAGGTCAGGATTCCGTGAGGCATACATATGATACTTCAATCTGGTTTTATTCTTGTCCAAGTGGTGAATGTTTGGGATCTTGGTTTATCATTTCGACAGCTGCCTAGTGCTTTTCAGGCTCAACCAGAACCTTTTGTACCAGCTCCACCAGCACTAGGAGTCACATCGCAGATTATTAAGGCAACTCCTGATGGTGCCTCCATGAATTCTTCTTCTTCTTCTTCCTCCAATAAAACAGTGACACAGGATCAGATCACTAAACGGATTGGGAAAGGCCAAGAAGAGGAGAAGGTCCAGGACAGCAATAAGAATCTGTAAGTTTATTTAACTGTATATAACTTATTTTTATTTTTTCTTGTTCAGGTATTTACAAATTTAAAGCTGGATTTGATTAACGGACATGTTACTCAGAATCTTACTTTGTAGAGCTCTGTACATGTCTGCTAATTTATTGAATCTACAAACGAGAAATTTTTTGTTCTTTACCCAACTAATTTTTTTCAAGTAAATAGAAGTTGATGATTAGTACATGTGGCTCGATGAATTTTTGTTTAATGAATGTCATCGTCTTTGGGGTATATTGTGAATACAATCTGCGATTAATACATATAATCAAACAAATGTGTGTGTGAGTAAACGAAATCAAACGGAGGAAGAAAAGATATAAACAGAAGAGAGATCCTCGAGTCCAGTTGAAACTGTCTCCTTAAAGTTATTTCGCCTCTCACCGTATGTGCGAGTCGATAGCCTCCCAGGATTAAACGAGATAGCGGCGGCGTTACGGATAACGAGCACCTTTAGCGAGCTTGAACGGGTACGAAACTATCACCGAGAGAGAGAGAGAGAGAGAGAGAGAGAGAGAGTTTTGTGTTTAAAGGCGAATATGTTTTTGGTGTGTCTAACCCTAACGCCTTAGAGGTGTTTATATAGGTGTAGATAGACTTGTGTGCTACTCTTTTCCATAATTAAATATCATTAATTATGGAATCGGTGTAATACTTGCAAGCTACTCTATTCCATAAATAATCTGAAACAGAATCAGATTAAATATATCAAGACATACACCATATCAATTAATCTGAAACAAAATCAAATTAATTTATGCCATAATATTTGAGCCAAATTCTAATGGAAAATAATAATTTCCATTATTAAGAGAATATCATCATATCTCACACATCTTTTAGTCATAATGCTCAAAATATGACTTACCAATATGGGACTTATACCCATATTTTCCAACAATCCCCCACATGGGTGAGATTGGTGATCTTAGTAGCACACACCAGACAGACAGACAGACACGGAGTTTGACTTGGTGATAGTTTCTTCGATCAGATATAGCATACGATAGGTAGAGAATGCTCCTTGAACCTTCGCTCGAGTAAGCATACCGACTTTACTGGTAGACAGTAGACGTGCTTGTCCTTGAACTGTTCGACCGTTTGTGTAAACGATGATATACTTATCACTATATCGTTTCTGACTCGTTCAGCTCTCATGAGTATGTCCATTTTGGCCATAGAACATCGTCCTGGTTCTGCTGAAGTTTCTAAAGAATTGTGCCTCGCAATTCTCCTTTGAAGCGGCCCCACTTCTCTCCCACATAGGTGATCTTTATCTTATAGAGTAACCCGCGTTTACTCAACTGAATTCCATGCGTTCACTTCTGAGCTCCATGTATTCATCAAAGATCATTAAAAGCTCAAAGCTTAACCTCCTACCTTACGGGTCTTACTGTTTCCTCATCATAGGAACAGGCCAGGGGTTACCCCCACAGTGATTTGGTCATCATGATTTAGTTGTCCCATTGAACCAAGTTCTTGGGATCTCCAGTCAGCAATGGTTGGGTGTCCACCATGATGCCGTTAAGCAATAGGCTTAAGGCCCATCCCTCTCGATGATTTCTCAACCACTTCTCTTGATAACCCTTTGGTTAGTGGATCCGCGATATTATCTTTTGACGGTATATAGTCAATAGTGATAATTCCGGTTGAGATCAATTGTCTAATGGAACTGTGTCGTCGTCGTATATGACGAGACTTTCCATTATACATCGTGCTCTACGCTCTGCCAATAGCGGATTGACTATCACAATGAATTCCTATAGCAGTTACAGGCTTTGGCCATCTTGGAATATCCTCCAGAAACTGACGTAGATATTCAGCCTCTTCGGCGCATTTATCTAGTGCCACAAACTCAGCTTCCATCGTGGAATGAGTTATCACCGTTTGTTTTGAGGATTTCCATGATATTGCCGCTCCAGCTAATGTAAACACATAGCCACTCGTAGACTTAAGTGCATTCTTGCTAGATATCCAATTTGCGTCAGTATATCCTTCTAATACTGTTGGGTATCTGCCATAGTGCAGTCCATAGTCTCGAGTTCCCCTCAAGTACCTTAGTACCCTTATGATCGCTTTCCAGTGATCAGCTCCCGGATTACTCGTAAACCTACTCAACTTGCTAATTGAGTATGCAATGTCTGGTCTTGTACAACTCATGAGGTACATCAGACTACCAATTATCCTCGAGTATTCCAATTGGGAAACAGCTACACCTTTGTTCTTGGATAGGTGCAAAGTCATATCCACAGGTGTCCTAGCTTTCTCAAAGTCATCCTTAAGAAACTTCTCAAGGATCTTGTCAACATAATGTAGTTGACTTAATGCGAGACCCTCTGATGTTCTAGAAATTTGAATTCCCAGAATTACATTTGCTAGTCCCATGTCTTTCATGTCGAATCTTGATTTCAACATGTCCTTGGTAGATTTGATCACTTTATCATTGCTTCCGGCAATAAGTAGATCATCTACATATAGCGTCATCATGACATAGCCATTGTCATTCTCCTTGACATAGCTGTTCTCGTTATCCTTGTAATAGGCACAGCTATCACATTCATTGATTTTGAAGCCATTGGCCGGCACGACCTCATCAAATTTTTCATGCCATTTCATAGGCGCTTGTTTCAAACCATACAATGATTTCACCAATATACAAACTTTCCTTTCTTGTCCTGGGACAACAAACCCTTCGGGTTGTTCCATATAGATTTCCTCATTTATGTCCCCATTTAGGAAGGCTGTTTTCACATCCATTTGATGTACAGTTAGATTACGCATTGCAGCAATAGCAAACATCATCCTTATGGACGTTATTCTCGTTACAGGAGAATATGTATCAAAATAATCAAGGCCTTTTTGTTGCTTGTATCCTTTAATCACAAGTCTGGCCTTATACTTATCAATAGTGCCATCAGTTTTCAACTTCTTGTTGAAAACCCACTTGCTACCTAATGGTTTGCAACCAGTTGGCAAGTCCACTAATTCCCAAGTATGATTTTGCATAATTGAATCAACTTCATTCTTGATGGCCTCTTTCCACATAGGTCCATCAGGTGAGGTAACCGCCTCCTTATAAGTTTTTGGGTCACCTTCTTCGAGCAAATAGGTCATAAAATCATACCCATAGGATTTCTCCGTTCGTTGTCTTTTGCTCCTTCTCACATCCCCCACATTTTTGTCTTCACTTTCGTCACTCTCATTATCGTCATCTACAGACTCATGAGATCGTTTAGACGTCGTAGGTTGTTGGTTTCCTGGATTACAGGGAAACATCATCTCAAAGAATGAGGCATTCCTTGATTCCATAATGGTATTCTTTTGAATATCAGGAATCTTGGATTCATGAACAAGAAACCGATATGCAGTGCTGTGTGGAGGATATCCGATGAAAATACAATCCACAGTCTTAGGACCTATCTTCACCTTCTTCGGTGTAGGGATCAGTACCTTTGCAAGGCACCCCCACACTTTCAGGTGTTGGTAACTTGGTTTCTTTTTCTTCCATATTTCATAAGGACTTACATCCTTATTCTTGCGCATCGTAATATTTAAAATATTATTTGCGCTTAGGATGGCTTCTCCCCACATCGATTGTGGAAGCCCAGAGCTTAACAACATCGCATTCATCATTTCTTTCAGAGTGCGATTCTTCCTTTCAGCCACACCATTTGACTGAGGGGAGTATGGTGCAGTGACCTCATGGATTATACCATGTTGTGAACAGAATTCTCCAAATGGTTCAACATATTCACCTCCCCGATCACTTCGTATCACTTTGATTTTCTCAGTCTGTTGTGTCTCAACTTCTTCCTTATAGATTTTAAATTTATCTATAGCTTCGTCTTTGCTTTTCAACAAATATACATAGCAGTATTTTGTACAATCATTAATGAATGTAATAAAATACTTATTTCCTCCTCTTGTTGGAGCGAATTTTAAATCACATATGTCGCTATGTATTAGGTCTAGCACTTTGGTGTTCCTTTCCACACGTTTAAATGATGATCTCGTTAATTTTGCCTCAACACAAGTCTCACACTTATGTTTTGAATCGATAGTAAGTTTAGGTATGTATTCTTTTGCACTTAAACGTCGTAAAGTCTCATAATTTACATGTCCTAATCTAGCATGCCATAAATTAGGAGACTCAAGCAAGTAAGCAGAAGAATTCTTCATTTCATTATCGTCCTTAACGGACATTACATTGAGCTTAAAAAGCCCATCGGTTAAATAACCCTTGCTTACAAACATACCACTCTTAGACAAAATTACTTTATCTGACTCTATTACAATGCGAAAGCCATATTTACTCAATAGAGAACCAGACACAAGGTTCTTGCGAATATCAGGCACATAAAGTACATTCTTCAAAGTCAGATTCTTCCCAGAGGTCATCTTCAGGATCACCGTGCCTTCACCCTCAATGGTAGAAGTTGTTGAATTCCCCATGTAGAGCTTCTCACCAGCATCAGAAGCTTTGAGGCTAGAGAAAATCGCTTTGTCTGAGCAAACATGCCTAGTAGCACCAGTATCAATCCACCATTCACGTGGATTAGAACCGACCAGGTTCACTTCAGAGACCGTAGCACAGAGGTCTATATCACCCATATTCTTGGAGATATTCTCTACAATGTTTGCTTCTTTCTTCTTGTTGGGCTTCTTGGGCTTCTTGCAGTCAGAAGACCTATGACCAACTTTATCACAGTTGTAGCACTTCCCCTGAAATTTCGACTTCGAAATCCCTCCTTTGGGTGCCAGCTTTGCCCCTTTACTAGAATTAGTCTTCTTGGGCTTGGAGCTTTGAGCATGCTCCACCATGTTTGCCTTCTCAGTGGCAACATTAACTTTCTTCTCGGACCCTCTGTTGTCTTCTTCAATACGAAGTCTAATAATAAGATCCTTCATAGACATCTCCTTTCGCTTGTGCTTAAGGTAGTTCTTGAAATCTTTCCATCCAGGTGGAAGCTTTTCAATAACAGCAGCAACTTGGAAAGACTCACTTATGACCATTCCCTCAGCATGAATGTCATGAATGATCACCTGCAGTTCCTGAACCTGACTAACCACAGTCTTAGAGTCTGCCATCTTATAATCAAGAAAGCGGCCAACAATCCACTTCTTTGCCCCAGCGTCCTCGGTTTTATACTTATGGTCAAGTGACTCCCATAAGACCTTAGCTGTTGGCTTAGCGCTGTATACGTTATACAACGAGTCAGACAAACAATTTAACACATAGTTCCGACAGATGTAGTCAGAGTGCTTCCAAGCATCAGCAGCATACACAGTATGCATGTTACTCTCAGCAGTGAGCAACGGTGGTTCTTTCTTAAGGAAGCGATCCATATGCAACGTGGTCAGATAAAAGTGCATCTTTTGTTGCCAACGTTTGAAGTTTGTTCCGTTGAACTTCTCAGGTTTTTCAGCATGTGCAGCAGGCACAGTTGGCATAACAGGTGCAGCAGGCACCACAGGTGGAACAGATGGTACGTGCGTCTGTACTACAGGTGTATGCACACCAGTTGGCACCGCAGGTATGATCGGAGGAGTGAATCCTGCCGATATTTGTCCAAGAGGAACACTAAACTGTCCAATGACAGTGTGTCCCACAGGCACATGTCCCGAAGGCACATGTCCAACAGACGTTTGACCCCCATCAGATCGTACGATCCGTGCGTTAGGGTTAATCGGCTGCTGGTGAACCCCATCAGATCCAGTGATCTGTGCGTTGGGATCAACCGTCATGTTCATCGAATCGTTCACAGTTTGGTTCTCCATCGATCTGTTACTCAACAAAACAAGCAGATACAGATGTATCAGTCACAGATGTATATAAAATAAATAGCTTTAAGATTGTGAATACAATCTGCGATTAATACATATAATCAAACAAATGTGTGCGTGAGTAAACGAAATCAAACGGAGGAAGAAAAGATATAAACAGAAGAGAGATCCTCGAGTCCAGTTGAAACTGTCTCCTTAAAGCTATTTCGCCTCTCACCGTATGTGTGAGTCGATAGCCTCCCAGGATAAAACGAGGTAGCGGCGGCGTTACGGATAACGAGCACCTTCAGCGAGCTTGAACGGGTACAAAACTATCACCGAGAGAGAGAGAGAGAGTTTTGTGTTTAAAGGAGAATATGTTTTTGGTGTGTCTAACCCTAACGCCTTAGAGGTGTTTATATAGGTGTAGATAGACTTGTGCGCTACTCTTTTCCATAATTAAATATCATTAATTATGGAATCGGTGTAATACTTGCAAGCTACTCTATTCCATAAATAATCTGAAACAGAATCAGATTAAATATATCAAGACATACACCATATCAATTAATCTGAAACAAAATCAAATTAATTTATGCCATAATATTTGAGCCAAATTCTAATGGAAAATAATAATTTCCATTATTAAGAGAATATCATCATATCTCACACATCTTTTAGTTATAATGCTCAAAATATGACTTACCAATATGGGACTTATACCCATATTTTCCAACATATATTGATTTGCAGGTTCAAGCCCAAAAATATGAGCACCAGAAAGAAAAAAGAGAATAAATTTGCTTTCCTCACCAGGACTGATATCGATAACATGGATGATGGATTTAGATGGAGGAAATACGGCCAAAACCATGTGAAAGACACCCCTTTCCTCTATGATGGAAAGGTTTTTTCTATGTTTATGTATCAAGTTTTCAAAAAGCTATAAATAGAATGCGAAAGTTGTGGTTCAATACATGTTTAAAATTTAAAAGCATAGCTGTTGTCCTGAGTAATTCCAGAGCTCTCAATAAAAAAATGATTTGAATAAATTTTGGGATTAAATTTAGGACCACTAACATTGCTCTTTTGTCAAGGTCTTGCAGGAAAACTTACTGGAAGCATGAAATGGGAATGTAATAGTTCTGGAGAAATTAACGGAAATACTGAAACTTTGCAGTTACACTGTTCTACACAATATTTAATTTTGGAAAGAAATAGGGTTTACAATAGCCATCAATTTGTTTTTCAAGTTTAACTGAAAAATTCTATTTCAAGTTTTTTAGTAGATATTAGCAATAAACCGGGGTTTATTTATCAAAAAAAATTGGTATGAAGGATATACTATTGTTATGATGTAGGTGCCTTATTGTAGGAACGGGAAATAATGGCCACAATAGATTCCATCTTAATAAAGAAACATGTCAGAGTTCAGAATATGCAGACGGTACAGATGCCCTTAATCAGAATAGTCCATTTGCTCTTGCAGAAGCATCTTAATCAGATTCTCTGCCATCAAAGGATTCTGTTGGAGGGAATTCTTTAGTCAAGTTTATCCATCATAATTAAGGGGATCTCACAAGCAATAAGAGAGATTCCTTTGAAGGATACAATCTATTGCGACTAACAAGGGGATAACATTTTCTATCTTCTCAAAGTAGGATCAAGGTCAGGGTTCCATAAGGCTTATGAAACTTCAATCTGGTTTTTTCTTGTCCAATGTGATGACTGTTTGAGGACGTACTTGGTATTTCTTTGAAGAATACAATCAATATGCGACTAACAAGGGGATAACATTTTCTATCTCCTCCATATAGGATCAAGGTTAGGGTTCCATAATTCATAAGGCTATGATACTTCAAATCTGGTTTTATTCTTGTCCAAGTGATAAATGTTTGAGCACTTGGTATTTCCAAACACAATGAGCTTTCTCTCAGAGGAAAGTCTTTCGACATCTGATTCTTACTTGATTTATCTGTTGATTTTCTTTACTTATTATCCTTGTATTTATCTGGATGTTTGAATCTTGAATCTTGAATCTTGAATCACTCGAGAAATTACTTCTATTCTCTATGCATTCTTCTTATTTACAATAAAACTCATGTTCGAACTTGATCATAAGGTCTCGGGTGAATTCAGACTGATCATAACCAAGATGAAGAAGTTTCCTATCAATTATTGAGCTGTAACTGCAAGGATTTCAAGATTGCATGCGAGTTTTTTTTACTGTCAATTCTTCCTGCAGCTTGATGCACAGCTAGCTAAGACATGCCACAGTTTCTGCATGAATTGATGAGCAGCTGATAGCTTATTCAAGACACTGTCAAACTGTCAACATTTCTTCTTATTCAGTACTTCATGTTCTAAAGAAAGTGTTATGGATTAAGTTTTTAAGAGGATATAAATAGAATGCCCAGTCGTTCAATGAGTGTTTAAATTAAAGAAAAGATTATAATTTCTTTTTTTTACCGAGTGACAAGAATATGTTTTTTCAGACGGTTTTTATTAACAAGATACTCAGACTCGTTATCTCAAAAAATTTAATTTTCTTATTTTTTGTATAAATATGTATTTTTAAAAAAAAATTGGTTGACATGGTCTGAAAATGGATACATGGCCTAAAAAAACGTATCTCATATATACAGTTTCAAAAGAGTATTTTAGCTTTAAAAAATTTAAAATTTAAAAATTGGATTAAATATCCAATCTCAAATAGCGTCTTCAAATATCCAATCTGAGAAAGCATATATCGCTGATATTTTTCTGCAATACCTACTTGTACTGTAGGCTAAAAAATTCTATTATAAATATTTTAGGGAGAAAAGTATACTTTGTTAAAATATAACCATCCTAACAAATTAAAAACCTGTATAGTATTTGATAAATGTGGCCCACTGTGCTCAATATGGGCTCAAAATGAAACAAAAGGATCTAGGCCCATTGATCCTCTGCTATCGTAAATGGGCCTATTTTGTAAACTACATACAAGTCACTGTACAGTGATGACACTTCATCCCCAACTGATCAGCAACCTGCTTTGAGGTTTCAGGGTTCAAGTCTCTGGTAAAACCCTCTCTCCCCCCCCCCCTCACACACACAAACTCTCTCTCTCTCTCTCTCCCACACAAATTCTCTCTGTCTCTCCCCCCTCACACACACGAACTCTCTCTCTCTCTCTCTCTCTCTCTCTCTCTCTCTCTCTCTCTCTCTCTCTCTCTCTCTCTCTCTCTCTCTCTCTCTCCCTCCCTCCCTCTATCTCTCTCTCTCTCCCTCCCACTCTCTCTCCCCATCCCCCTCCCCCTCCCTCTCTGTCCAATATCTCTCTCTCCATCTCTCTCTCTGTCTCTCTCTCCCACACAAATTCTCTCTATCTCTCCCCCCTCACACACACAAATTCTCTCTCTCTCTCTCTCCCGCTCTCTCTCTCTCACAAACACACACAAATGAGGTGGGGAAGCAAGCAATTGTTTTCATTTCTCAAACCAAATCAAATACAACCACTAACCCAGACTCAACAATCAAGAACCCTAGTTAAAGTTAGACTCAAATGGGTAAAGAACAGATCTTTAGATCATATAATTGACATTCACACTGATATCAAAGCTGCTTCACTTCTTAAAGATGCAATTTTTAGATCTTCTACAGGTTACTTAACTTCAAAATCAATTGCTGATTGGCAAAAACTGTTTGGTCTTACTGTCCCTACTCTTCGATTTATTCGTCGTTATCCTACTCTTTTTCAAGAATTTCCTCACCCTAAGTACCCCTCATTGTCTTGCTTTAAGCTTACTAACATTGCTTTGAATTTACATAATCAAGAACAGTTGGTTTATCAGAATTGCGAAAGTGAGATTGTAGAGAGGTTGTGTAGAGTTCTTATGATGACTCGAGAAAAGATGGTGCCTTTTCAGTCACTTCATCATTTGAAATGGGATTTGGGGTTACCTGATGATTTCGATAGGAATTTGATTAGGAAGTATCCAGATTGTTTTCGGGTTGTTAAAGGGTCGAATGGGTTGGCTTGTTTGAAATTGTTGAAATGGGATGATGAATTTGCTGTTTCCGCGTTGCAGAGGGGGAAGGAGGATCAGGATTTGAGTGTTTCGGGAAATGGGGAGACAGAGTTGAGGAGGTTTAAGAGAGGGCAATCTGGGTTGGCGTTTACAATGAGTTTTCCAAGGGGTTATGGTGCGCAAAAGAAGGTGAAGGCATGGATGGATGAGTTTCAGAAGTTACCGTACATTTCGCCTTATGAAGATTGTAGGGGAATTGATCCGAATAGTGATCTTATGGAGAAGAGAGTAGTTGGGGTGTTACATGAGTTTTTGAGCTTGACCATTTACAAGAAAACAAAGAGGAATTACTTGAGAAGCTTAAGGGAGGAATTGAATCTTCCCCATAAGTTTACAAGAATTTTCACAAGGTATCCGGGGATATTTTACCTGTCATTGAAGTGCAAGACCACAACCGTAGCATTGAGGGAAGGGTACCGCCGTGGTAAATTAGTGGACCATAGCCCACTCAGTAAGTTGAGGGATAAATTTTATTATGTAATGAGAACTGGGTTGATTTATCGGAATAAAGGCGTGGACATGATACCTGAGCTTGATAGTTTGGTTGCTGATGATGGAGCTACTGATCAGGATAAATCTGAGGAAGAAGAGGATGAAGAAGTGTGCTATACGGATGGAAGTTCCGAGATGGAAGGTGCGTCTTCGGAAGAAGATTAGCTGTTTTTGCAAACAAAATTGCTTTTCTGCTGAAAAGAAAATGCAGACATCATCATCCAGAGGTAAGAACATATAGTTTGTAAGCTAGAGAACAATTATCTTAACAAGGGATGTGTATGTGTTTTCAATATTGACTTCAGAAGCATTTTTTTTTCTTTCCGTGGATGAATAATCTCCCATATAGTCTTGTAATTTTTATTCAAATGATATTCTGATGACTTAAGTAGCAAATGGGTGACTGTTTTTCTGTTGTGACTGAATAAATTGCCTCACTATGACACTATCATTTACCTGCTTAAAAGTCATTGAAAGATGTGATTGTAGTAAAAAAACTTAGGTATATGAGCTAAGACCGAAATTAGTTTTCCTTTATAATGGTAAATTAGATGTACTAAACATCTCTCTTACTTTTTCAATCTGAGATTATGAATATGTATAAAACCATTAACCAAGTAACATATAACTTATGGGAAAGTAACGCCTGTTAGCTATGATAAAGAGGAAGATTGATCATCATATTAGCAAGTAAAGGTTTGTTAAATAATCATGCATTGAAATCTTTACCAGGCTTAGCTTTCGCTTTGTACAAGAATCTGTGACAGGATTCAGGAAGATAGAGGATTAGGAAAGAATAACGGGGGAAAACTAGGTAGTACGTATTAAGCTAAATTGGGAGTAGAATTAGTCAATTAGTTACTCATAATGCAAGAACATAATATTTTCCTTTTCTATTTTGCTAGTTTGAGTGGATATTTATTAATATTACATGCCATGATTACAAGAGTTTTGGAGATAAAAGAATATAACTTTAGTGAATTAAAGGTCATCAATTCTGCTGTTTTCAAAAAAACTATTAGTCTATTACATTGAAGGATATCACTACTTCCATTTTGGGTCGACAGACTTGGTAAAAATGTTGTCAAACATTACCAACTTGGCTTTGGTTGACATAAGGCGAACCACTGTCGATTTGTCAAAAAAATGTGGTATGATTTTCCCGACTCTGTCTGGGAAACGATAGCAATGTTTATGCTTTTCTGTGAATCAGTGAGGCAATAGCTACGAACCTTAATGAAATTTTGTTACAGTTGTGGTGACATAGGTTGTTACACTGTCCTCTCTTAGCTCAAGCTCAGAGGTAGGTATAGTAGACATTTACCTGGTTCTTAGAAATTAGGTCAACTCGAGGAGTAAATGCATATTCGTACTTGTGGTTTAAAGTAATGGCATTTAGTAGTTTGCTAGTTGTATAAAAAAGTGTTTTCTATACTTTCAATGTTACAAACTATCACATATAATGATATAATCGAAGTAAATAGAAGTCTTGTTCAAGGGTTCAATCTTCCTCAATGACAAAGTGGTGTGTGTGTGAGTTTAAATTATAAAAAACATGGGGCTGTTTCTTAATTATAACAATGTTGCATGATAAATTGTGATTTAGGCTTTACTTAATTGGGCAGTGTAATGCCAGAGTTTTCAAATTTATGTGTTAAACTTCTGACTGCTGTCTCTAGTAGTACAACTGTCATCACTTCTACATATGTTTGAGAATAGATCGAGAAAACATACACATCTGACAATTAGAAAAGTTTTAAGAACTGTAAATGATAGAGTTTAATTCAAAGAGTTTGAAGACAGACACACTTTCAATACATTTAGATACTATTTTGGGAGGTTGTGCCCGCCAAGTCTTTACTCGTATATGTGTATAAGATGCATCAGACTAGAGATAGTGTGTATTGACAAGGGGCAGGATTTTGTGGGCCAATATAAGATATATTAGCATTTGAACATGAAGAAGTTGCTTTGCCTCCATCTTCTAAACTTAGGTTGATGTCATTTAGCTCAATACCGTAACATGGGTTACTGCTGCTGCAATTCAAATTGACAGCAATTTCCGAACTCGACGTTCCTTCAACTCTTATGAACTTTACATCCTTCACTTGAACATGTGAACTCCCCTGAAAGATATAAAAAATTTAGTGTGTAATCACTAATCATTACTGAGCAAGATAGAGTTATATCGTGAGAGATGCCTTACAATGCAGTCATGCTTTCCGCCGCAATATTGTTGATCAATTATAATTGGATGTTTTGCTTTATCCATTACAATGTCTTGAAAAGTAACATCAGCTACAGATACTTGAAAGGTTGAATTCCATGTTTTAATTCTCACACCATTTTGTGTTGAGCTCATTTTGCAGTTTTCTACATTAACGCCCTCTACATTTTGATCTGACAGATACTTGCCTATGCTCCCGATGCTGATACCGTGGCCAGGACCACAATTAACTCCAACGATATTAAGGTTAGTCGTTCCAGCCCCGATTGATATACAATCATCTCCAGTGCCGATGTTAGAATTGAGAATGTTAACGTTGTTGATGTTTCCGGTGTGAGTCCCATCCGTGTTCTGTTTAGCAAGTTTTTGTTGCTAATTTCTGTTTAGCAAGTTATTGCAACTATTAACTGATAGTACAGTTTTTTCGTTACAACTTTATCAGTTAATATACAAGTACAGTTAAACCTCGATTAATGAATATATTCTGGACCGGATAAATTTATTAATTTAACGAGATTATTCATTTATCGAGGTAGAAAATACACCGTCTCTATTATGTTGGGACCGGAAAAAGTATTTATTTGAGGAAGTTATTCGTTTACCGAATATTCATCTATCGAGTTTTCACCGAAGTTATGGGCAAACGTTTCTGTAAACCAATCTTAAAAACATGAGTTTTTAAAAATATCGAAATACAGGTCTATGTACGATAAGGTTTCGGGCATTGATTGATTTCGAATAGTGCCTCCTAAATCTGAGACCTCCCCATCTCGAAGTTCTTAAAACAATAGAGGGAAGAAAATAAAATTTTGTTTGGTGGACACAACCATTGTTGTAAAACGCAGAAATCGGCATTGTTCGGTAGAACAATTTCAGTAATTAATCGGATTATAATTAATTTATTATACTAAATATATTAATTTAAGAAAAAAGAACAATGATTAATCGAATTATAAAATCAAATCAGTAAAATCGATGATTTTTAGAACGAGACAACTTACCGGACTGAGGGGTGAGCAAGAAGCTGCATGGCGGCAATCGTTGAAGTCCCAAGCAGACGGTCCTTGCCCGTCAAACGAACCAGTTCCTGCTATCGTCAAGCCATTAATATCGTCGAAACTTACCCAATAATGTTCATTAGATCGACCCGGCGGAGTTGTATTTGCATTCACCGTAAAACTCACTTGACCATTGCACGGCCCTGAGAACTTGATGTATTTAGCAGAAACGTTCCATCTACGATCGAAATCGTGCCTCCTGATCGACATGCTTCTTTCCATGCATTCAGAAAAGCCTTCAAAAACACGAAATTTCCGTTAAAGTCGAGAATTCGAAACTTGTCAAGCAAGATTGGTGTGTGGGCAGGGCGGCTCCAAAAAATTTAGTTTGGTAGGGTAACGGGTAATTTTTGAGAATTTTTTTTTATATTTTTAAATTTTGAGGTGGCAATTTCATATATTTTCAAAAAAAATTAATGGTGAAAAAAAGTAAATTTTGATTTTATATGGAGGTGGGTAAGTGTTTTTAAGTAAAAAGGTATGTAATACAGTTTTCTAAAAAAGTAAAATTATATTATATTATATTCTATATATAATTGGTATAAGGGAGCTAATATGACATGATTTGGTCGTCGGGGATATAACAGTAATTTCAAAACAATGATATTTAAGTAAATGAATACAGGTTCGACTCCTCGCTACTACAAATATTAACTTATTATATTCTATAATATTCTATATGTATTTGGTATAAAGAAGGTAGTTTGATTAGTAATTTAATAATTTGACTAAAACAGTTTTCAAAATTATAAAACATAAGGTACATCCGAAAATGTTGAGAAAAAAATTATTTATAAATCATCCTGTGATATTATTAATCTTTAGGTATTCCGTTGTAATTTCATGGAATAGCGCAGATCCCCCTTCAAAATTAAGAGGGGTCGTAAATTTTTTTAAAAAAAATTGACGAATAATTATTATTCCATATATTAATTTATCGACTCGAATACGCTGAAATCAAATAAACACATTTTTGAAAAACTTTTTGGCATGTTTTGGAACATACATGGTTGATGCATTCAAGCAGCAACAGTAACACCAAAACCTTATAAATTAACCAACTTAAATCCGTGATTTATATATATATATGAGTAAAGTTATATGGAGTCCACTTTAATTAGAGTCCTCGGAGTCCTCGGAGTCCATATATGTTTTGCAAGTAAAATATAGCTTAAAATATTGCAAAACATATTATTTTTCGACAAACATCACTATTCTATCAAAAATCTTGTAGATTGCATACATTTTACAAGCAGAACATTGCAAAAATATATATTCTACAAAACATGTTTAGTTTGCAGAACATAAATGTTCATATTGCAGAACATATTGTGTAACATGTTTTGCAAAATAAGACGTTTTACAATATATTTTATTTGCAGAACGTAGATGGACTCCGAGGACTCCGATAAAAAGGTGGACTCCATAGAACTCACCCCTATATATATCTATATCTACCTCACTGTTTGTATATTTGATCTTTGTTATCTTAAAGTGAGATTTTGCTTTGTTGAATATGCAGATTTAAGCTTAAGCATGTATTTATACTTGAACTGGCTAAAATTATAGCAGTAATTAATCCAGGCAATTAAATGTTTTAATCCGAAGTAACATTTTTGTAAATGCAGCAAAGGATATGAATGTTGTAGATGTATTAACACTTTTGATATTCTTTTGAATATTACTTAAGAGTTTTAATTCACGTAATTGCATGAACGGTAATAAATAAATATTCAATAAAAGAATAATCTAGTCAAATAAATATGAATATTTGATAAAAGAATAATGGGCTTTTTGAAAAATATACAAATCTACAAATATTTTTGTAAAAATAATATCATTTTTTTAAAAAGGTTGCAAAATACTTTTTAATTTTCAAAAATACTATGTTTCAAAAAAAAATTGTAAGAATACGATTTTTTGCAACTGTGATCAACTGGATGAAACCGTTGACGATTTTCTGCAAATAAATAAATAATCTAGTCAAATAAATATGAATATTTGATAAAAGAATAATTGGCTTTTTGAAAAATATCCAAGTATAAAAATATTTTTGTAAAAATAATATCATTTATAAAAAAGTTTGCAAAATATTTTTTAATTTGCAAAAATACTATTTTTCAAAAAAAAATTACAAAAATACGATTTTTTGCAACTGTGATCAAATTGATGCAACCTTTGACGCAATTACATGCAACCTCAAATACAATTAAAAAAACTTCCAACTAGTTGCATATATGATTAATTGTTGATTTTGGTTCATTCTGTAGTTTTGCAAAAAAAAAATCGCAAAAAAACTTAGAAAAAATAATATTTTTGATAAATTCTCAAGAATAATCTTGTCAAATAAATACTTATTCTCGGTCACAACAAATAATATATTTTTATCTGGATAAATGAATAATCTCTATTAATAGATAAAATATTTAGATTACCAAGATATTCAACTATTATAGAGGTTTAACTGGATTCATTTATATAATATACTTTGTACTAATAAATTAAGGAATATTAATAAGCCAGTTCACTGTATCTTAATATATAACAAAATACTATATTCATAGGTTTTTTTTAAGTTACCAAAGTCGTCGACACACTTCACTAAACTGTAAATCATATACATAAAAATCAACAAATTAGACAAGTTCATTATTCATAATAATAGAATTATTAAATATTATTCTTTTGCTTTTTTGTAATTTATGATATTGGATATATAGACTCTAAATGCATTTATAAAATAATTCCAAAAGTATAAATAATTCCAAAAGAGAATATTCTCCGTCAAATTTTTGTTCTAAATATTCTTTCTTTAAAATAGAAATGTTATTAACCGGAGTACACAAACATTAGCATTATCTTGGAGCCTTTTATTTTTAAAAGTTTGTTGATATAATTATAGTAGGTTTATATAATGTTTGGTAGAATTCAAATCTGCATAAAATATTCGAATAATTGGAGTTCTTGGCTTAATTATTATCGAATCAAATTCAAATAATTTATCAAAACACAACAATTTGATTCCGAAAATATAGTCTCTTCAAAATACCAGTTTTTTAAATTTTTGAAAGTATTTTAAAGTAAATACAAAAATACCTTAACATATCTTATAAATTTTCTTCTTTTTGAATAAAAATTATTTTACAACAATTTTGTGCATAAAAAGCGCATTATTATTAATAAGAATGAAGTACAATATAAAATCAATCAATTACTTAACGAGGACGAAGGCTCTGTTTGGAAGTGTTTTGAAAACTGTGTTCTATGAGAAAAAGTGCTGGTAAAAAAAGTGTTGTCTGGAAAATTAGATGGCTGTTTGGTAATTTTTTTAATTTATGCATATTTTGAGATATAATATATAAAAATAATATTTTTGAGAAGGTTTGACAGTGAAACTGATAGCTAATTGCTGCATCTTCGAAAAGCATGGGCACATACTTTTAACAGTAGCTTTTAGACCAAAAACGTTTTTGCAGAAAGCAGATTTTACAATTTACCAAACACTAACAGTTTTTCAGCAAAAAGTTGTCTGAAACAATAAGAAACGGATCCGAAGCCGTGCAAAATCTGGTAAGTTATTATAAAAAGGCGTTCATGGTACACCATCGAAAAACATATTTTTGATATAATGAGGTAAAAACAGTACATCATGCATAAACAAACTATTTCAATCTGGGAGGGCATGCCTAGATAGCTACAGATCCTCTAAGGGGCATCTTAAATTATTTCGAGCCCAACTTGAGCAGGACATGTTAAATGCTCGGCTCGAACGATCTCTCTTGTATTTGAAGCTGGACCCCCTTGTGCTAATGCATGAATTACATCAGAGGCAATATGTTTCTACAAGGGGGAGGATTTTGAGTACCAGTATAAGATACATGAGCATTTGAACAAAAAGATTTTGCTTTGCCACCACTATATAACCTTAAGTTGATGTCATCTAACTCTATTCCTTCACATGGCTTACTTCTGCTGCAATCCAAATTTACTGCAATTTTCGAACTCGATGTTCCCCTGACTCTTATGAACTTCACATCTTTTACTTGAACATGTGAACTTCCCTGCAAGTTATTCAACAAAGTGTGTAATTAATCAATCAAGAAACAAGATAGGAGAAAAATAATACTCCCTCCGTCCCAGTTTATCTGTTCAGTTTGACTTGTGTTCGTAGTTTAAGGTGCATTGACCGCATAGTTCCGGTATCTTAAACTACATGTAAAAGTCAAACTGGACAGATAAGTTATGTTGTTTTGGAGATGACATGACATACTCTGCATCCCTCCGATCCTCCACAGTACTGTTGATCGATAATGATTGGATTTCGCGTGTTGTTCATTAAAATGTCTTGGAAAGTAACATCAGAAATGGATACTCGAAAGGGTGAAGGCCATGTTTTGATTCTGACACCATTTTGTGTCGAGCTTATGTTGCAACTTAGTACTTTGACGCCCTTTACGTTTTGATCTGAAGGACTCTTGCCGATGCTTCCTATGCTAATACCATGTCCAGGACCGCAATTAACTCTGGTGATGTTAATGTTGGTTGTTCCAGCTCCAATCGATATGCAATCATCTCCGGTGCCTATGTTGGAATCGAGAATGTTGACATAGTTGATGTTTCCGGTGTGAATTCCATCTGTGTTTGGGCTATCAGCTGGTGCTGTTATTGTAATGTTGCTGATGGTTATGTTCTCACTTTCTTCTATTTTCATTTGGAATCCTTTGCTGTTGAGTAATGTTATGTCTTTAACTAATGATTGGTTGACATTCGTCAACACCAGTGTCTGTCAATTCAAGAAATAATGTTAACTAACCAGCAAATATGAAACCTTAAGGTGTCAGAGTAAGCCCCTCACATGATCTTATACTCTTCAACAAACAGTACTTTACGGAACTTACAGTAGCAAGGGGTGTGCAGGATGCTGCCTTGTGGCAAGATTTGAAGGGCCAAGCTGAAGGACCTTGGCCGTCAAATGTACCATTTCCTTGGATAATCAAGCCATTGACATCGCGGAAACTTATCCAATACGTTGCATCGGATTTACCAGGAGGTGCCTGTACAACTGCATTTACCATGAAATTCACTCCACCCTTGCATGGCCCTGAGAACTGTATAGTATCAACCAAGTACGTTCCATCTACTATCGAAACAGTCCCTCCTGATCGACATGCTTTCTTCCACGCATTTCTGAAAGCCTTTAACCAAAAAAACAGAAAAGAAATACAAAATATACCAGCTTTTTAGAAATCATTTGTAACAAACATCAGTACACCAATCTGTTCCACTTTGACAGATTTTTTGCACTGAAATTGTGGTAAATGTTTCAATTTCGATGGAAAATTTAGAACTTACCTTGGTGTTTTCAGTTTTGCCATCCCCAACTGCACCGAAAACTTTTACATCAAAAGTACCCTGGCTACAAACTTGATTGATACATGCAACTACAAACACTACTAACATCAAAACCTTAAAACAGATCAAACCTGAAGCCATGATAACTATGTTTGTATCTGTATTTTACTCTTGTTACTCATGTTTTTTATGTAATTGCATGCTTTATATAGAGCCTTTGCTTATCCAGTGGGATGCTATTTAGGCATGCATTTATATCAAAATCTCGCGAGGCTTATCAAATTATAACAAATTTCTCAATGTAGCCAATCAAAAGATCTGTGCACTTAATTTTGTTTCTACATACTTTATATATCCGCTAAATAGATATCAGTATATGATACTATATCTGTGCATCAAATTGGAGACAATGCGTTTTGACAAGGGGCAGGATTTTGGGGGCCAATGTAAGATATATCAGCATTTGAACACGAAGAAGTTGTTTCCCCTCCATCATCTAAACTCAAGTTGATGTCATTTAGCTCAATACCAGAGCATGGTTTACTGGTGCTGCAATTCAAATTTACTGCAATTTCTGAACTCGACGTTCCTTTAACTCTTATGAACTTCACATCTTTCACTTGAACATGTGAACTCCCCTGAAAAACATCAAAAACGTAGTGTGTTACTGTTAACATATATAATATTATCATTATTGGATATTTTGTTATTACAATAGTTTTCTTGTTGAAATGATTTCCTTAATATTATCGTTTGGTTTAGTTCATATAAGTCTCTCTTCTGTTGTAATCGAGAACAAGATTCTTATTGTAAAATCCTACTTTTATCTTTTCTCTCTATACTTTATCAGTATCCATTTGCAAGTAAGATAGACTATATTTTGTGAGAGATGACATACAGTGCAGTCATGTCTTCCACCGCAGTATTCTTGATCAATAATAATCGGATTTTGTGCTTTATCCATTACAATGTCTTGGAAAGTAACATCTGCAACGGATACTGGAATGCTTGAAGTCCATGTTTTGATCCTCACACCATTTTCTGTTGAGCTCATTTTACATTTTTGTACTTTGACGCCCTCCACATTTTGATCTGACGGATGCTTGCCAATGCTCCCAATGCTGATGCCGTGGCCAGGACCACAATTAACTCCACTGATACTAATGTTCCTCGATCCATCCCCAATTGATATGCAATCATCTCCAGTGCCAATGTTGGAATCCAGAATGTTAACGTAGTTGATGTTTCGGGTGTGAATCCCATCCGTGTTTGGGCTATCAGCTGGTGCTGTTATTGTAATGTTGCTGATGGTTAAGTTCTCACATTCTTCTATTTTCATTTGGACGCCTTTGCTGTTGAGTAATGTTATGTTCTGAACTAATGATTGCTTGACGTTTGTCAACACCAGGGACTGTAAATTTAAGAAACATGCAAGTGTTAATGTAACTCCTTACTTTGAGAATTTTATTATATGGATGATTATGGGAGATTTGGAATAGTGCATGAGATAATGATATTCTTAAAATTCTCAGCCTTGCTGCACTACAGGAAAACAGGACAAAACGGACCAGCTTTGCATCCCCTTTACTCGGTCGGTTTTAGTTGTTCCGTTTTACCCCCTTTCTTGTAGTGTGTGAGGCTATTATACTGCATAAACCTTACTGGAAAACACAAAACTTACTGGACTTAATGGTGTGCATGATGCTGCATGGCGGCAATCGTTGTAAGGCCAAGCTGAAGCTCCTTGGCCGTCAAATGTACCATTTCCCTCGATAGTCAAGCCATTAATACCGTAGAATTTTATCCAATAATCTGCATTAGATTGATCTTTAGGAGCCTGTATAATTGCATTTACCATAAAATTCACTGGACCATTACATGGCCCTGGGAACTGGTTGCTCGCAAGCAGATACGTTCCGTCTGCTATCAGAACTGTGCCTCCTGATTGGCATACTTCTTCCCATGCATTTTGAAAAGCCTTCATCAAATAGAACAAGAAAACTTCAGAACTCACAGAGTATACAGATGTGTAAATGTTATAGATGAGCTAATTAATTAGCTGTTAATTAAGTGTCATTAAAACTTACATTTGTGTTATCAGTTATGCCATCTCCAACTGCACCAAAATCCTTTACATCAACACCCTGGCTACAAACATGGTGAATGCATTTTACCATTAACACCAACAGTAAAACCTTTGAAAATAACAGATTTAGACCCATGTTTAATGATGTTGCTTTTTGTTTTTGTTAAAAACCCATACACATTTAGACCATTGTTGAGTTGCATATATATGCAGGGTGATGTGATTTAAGCATGTATTTATACTTGTTCAAGAATTATTGTAATCCATCCTTCAGTTAATGTATATGCAATTAATATTTCAAATGTAACCAAGGATATGAATGCTACAATACATATAACAACAAGCTATGACATAATCTTGGTGCAACAATATTTCCCTCCTCCTTTTACGGATATTGAGGGTTCAAATCTTGTCAAAGACAACGATGGGTGTGTCATGTGTGAGTGTGTTTAACTAGGAAAACAATAAACACAAAATGTTTCAAATGCTGTAACTAAGCAAAAGAAAATTCATATGATTGACTGAGCATATAGTTTTGAACATTCAGATGTTTAATTTTTACACAATGTCCTCAGGAGGAATGAAGCAATCCATGGATAGTCCGGGGACATTAAAAGCAAGATCGTCGATTGTCCAGGTTTCTTCCATCCGTGTTGTCACTGGACCTCCTCTCAAATTGTCTCCAAACCGTGTGATGATGGCACTGGATTTTCCAGAATGCGAAATTCTAACTCCCTCCACTGTCCGGTAATCTTCCATTTTCGTGCTCATTGTGGTTTCCCAGTATGTAGGATGACAACCTGGTGACTGAATTCTGGTCAAGTAAGAGTCTTCCAAGTATAAAATTAATCCATTTTTTTGGCTGAAATAACCAAACATAACATGTTTGATCATCTCGGCTGTTGGATCGCTCCGTGCTGCAAGGTCCGTGTCATCGGCTGATAACTTTAATACGAAACAATCTATGTCATAGATTTGCTTTTCTCCCATGTACTGAGCCGAGGAGAAAACATCTGCAATAGCTACTGGATCTAGTCCCTGGAGAATTAATCATGCATTTTAGCATTACTTAAGTATTAAATAACATATTCTTCGAAAGAAAATAATAATTGTGCATGTCAGAACAAGCAATGGCGTAGCCAGGAACTGAAAGCACAGTTCTGAGTGAGGTCAAACCTGACATTCATTACTATCAAATTTTAGTGAGGTTAGCTGAACTCGCTATCGATACATTGACTACGTTCCCGAGAACCAGTGCATCCAAGTCAGAAGTCCGAGGAAGGAGGATGAGATGCAGCACATAATCTTAATTTGTTTATAGAGCTCACTGATGATACAATGACAATACCTATGAGAACTGGATCCGAGTCAAGGTCTGAGGAGGATGAGATGCAACACACGATAATCCGACTCTCAGATATAAAAATGCTAAAGCTATTAAAGCTATTTTCAAAATGTGACTGCCATTCTAGCTTCCACACTACTACACGTGAAGACCATAAGACTTTACATGGTGATGAAAGAAAGGACTAATTAAAAAGAAGTGCGATTGAGCCCAAAAACAAGTAACATGCCAAAGGTGAAAAAGTCATATAAGTGCCCTTTATACCTTGTAGGGGCACTTCTTAATGGAATATAACCATGAATCTCATTTGCTTTCTCCACTAGCTTTAACATTGCCTATCTACTTGTAAGCAATAAGACTAGATATTTTTAGTATCTCGGTAGAGTAACGGTCCGAGCGTACTATTGTTGTCGGTATATCATGTCGTGATAAATTATAGCAATACGCGTAAGATGGGTTTCCCATGCATTTGCACCAAAAACCCTATTTTACACAATAATATGATAATACTCAGCAATTCTTCGTTTGTCGTAGACAGGACTCGTTTGACATGTAGAATTTAATATTTGAATTTATGCAGCTATTACCGGAAAATTTACTGTCTAAATAATTTCTTTAATAAATTTAAGCCAACTGACCTGAAGAGAGCGACGGAGAGGACGAACACCGCCTTTGGCAGTGTGGGAGCCGAGCCACGGGGTGCGCCGCCAAGCCACATTGCCATCACTACCAGCAACAACCTTGTGGCGTCCTACAACAAGCTCAATTTGCCATTTCTTGGGCACCATTTGCCAAATTACAAAGCAGCCCCTCGTCGGAAGCTGCCTCGTGGTAGCTCCACCAGCAGAGCCTAGCTCATCTACCATAGCCATAGTAACTTTTCCAGTAACATACATGTTCTTTACACTTCCTTCTAATTTTCTGCAACCTGTTGCAGCTGTGAAGTGTTGTATAATGTATTCTGCCGATGATGAGACCTGGCCAATTATAGTGACTAAAATTCATCAATTCATTGCATTTCACTGTTCCTATAAACGCCTACCTGCATACATTTTATCTTCCCTAAAACTCGAATTTTCAATGAGTGCAATGAGATAACTCAAGAGTTAAGGGTTTATTTGTTGTGGTCCCAGGTTCTGAGTTCCATTCTCGCTCATCCCGAGATTTGTTAGAACAGATACTTAATTGTAAGACATATAAGCCAAATTAGTTAAAAAAAACTCTATTTTTCAACCTCCAAAACAGAGCTACCTATCTACATATCTGCATGAGTAAAGAATCAAATGTACTTAATTTTAGAAATTAATAATCTTTAATTCGCGAGCTAGAAATTTTCAGGTACGGTTGGAAAATAATTAAGAGATGCTAATTAATTAAATATGGTAGCACTGGAGGGGACATAGACTTTATTTAAATTTATTGAAAAGATCGAATTATTAATTTTTTCACTCTGTTTATCAGAATGTACATAGACAGAATGGACCCTCATAATTAACTGGTACCTATATAATTGTGGTCATAACTAAAGACTCAGAGAATAATCAACCAGACTGGCACTAATTATACTCTAAGTTTATTATTTGTACATATTTTGAGTTTTTTATAAAGTATAGTTTATAATGGTTTTTAAAAAAAAAGTAATATCAGAAAAAAATAAAAAATATATTATGGAATTATGTTTTAAAGGAGTATCGAAAAACGTGTCAAAATGTAATATATAAAATTTAATGGGACATATAGAGTATTAGAATAGCATAATAGATCCAAACTAAGGGTCTGTTTGGCACGCTACTTATAAGCCACGCTACTTATAAGCCCTTAACAGCTTATCGACGAGTGTTTGTCGACCCAACTTATAAGCTGAATTTACAACTTATAAGCTGATAAGTTGAAAGTTGGCACTGACGTACTTTTTTCCAACTTATTTTCATTTTTTCACTTTTTTCTGAAGTTTTGAATTTAAAATATAAATTTTTAAATATTTTCTAATTTAAGATTCATGAACTAAGATAATTATATTTAATAATTATTTGTTTTAATTCATTTAAGTAAAAAAAATTCTGACTTATAAATAAATTTATCCAAACACTTATAGAACTTATAAGTATTTATCAACTTATCACTTATTTCACACTTAATCATTTTAAGTTATAAGTTACTTATTTTAAGATTTCCCAAACGGGCACTAAGATTAGGATAATGTAATTTAGATGTTCAATATCTGACAAGTTCGAATTTGTAATTTAGATGATCATCAACACACGATTGTTATCGTATCACAAATATATTATTATTGTATCACAAATATTAAACCGTGTATATATATCAAAAATCCTACTTTACACGTAACCTATAATATGTTGTTTACGGTAATCGCTTGCCCCTACTTAAGATAACTTATGTAAAAATATGGCCAACGAGGAGATTATGAGAAAGTGAAGAAATGAAAATGTGGAGAAATATTGCTTACTTGATGAGGAAGAGAAAGAGTTTGAATGAGTGGAGGAGATGAAGAAGAAACAGGCAAAAGAGGACAACCAAGAACACTTAGAAGAATCTTGATATTATCTTCAGATTTCTTGTTAAAGAGGAGGAGAAAGAGAGATTGTTGAGACAACAATAACAGATTATTCTTTATCCACTTTTTCCATTTCTTTCTTCCTTTTTTGCTCAACTCTTCTTCGTCTTCATTTTCATTTATCATTGGTTCTTCTGACAATGGTGCTAATCGAGTACTCATCATCATGATCTCTCTCCCTCTCCCTCTCTCTCCCTCTCTCTCTCTCTCTGTCTCTCTCCCCTCTCTCTCTCTGTCTCTCTCTCTCTCCCTCTCTCTCTCTCTACCTATCTCTCTGCCTCCCTCTCTATCTCTCTCCCTTTTTTGGTTTTTGATAATGAGAGACAAAAGTGTATGAAATATGAATGTATTGAAACAGAGATATAGAATGATAGACTGGTAAAAGTACTATACTATTACAGGGGCCAATCCAAGTCTTTCGCTTTAATGATAAAAATTGGAAACTTCATTTCTTTGCACGTGCGTAACTTGCGCGTGAAACCAACATTCCCTCCAGTAGGCGAGGTTGAGCTATATATCAATACTATCATATTAGCCCGTAAATATTTAACATACTATTTTTAACATATTATTTCAGATGCGTTGAATTTATATTTTACGGGCCTAAATTTAAGGAAAAAAATTTATTCCGTTGAATGACTAAAAAAATTTCTTTACATCTGAATCCTTGAAATACTAATCTAAAAATTCTGAAACAATAGGTTAGATATGACTTATCTAGCAAATTATAATTAGGGAATTCTGAAACAATAGGTTAGATATGACTTATCTAGCAAATCATAATTAGGGAATTCTGAAACAATAGGTTAGATATGACTTATCTAGCAAATCATAATTAGGGATTACCGCCCACAACTTCTAGTTTTAGTACCTAGTATGTATGGCATCAGGGTGACCACAAAATTTGATTTGAACTTAAAAATTAAAGTTTAAAGTAATGATATTCTCTCTATCTCATTCATTTATATATTTTTTTTAGATATCTTATTCAATTTTATATATTACAAATATTATCCAAAATAGTAAAATTTTAAATTGTAAAAATTAACCCCATCCATTTACACCCCCTCATTTCTTCCACTACAACCCCTATATACATTAAATATTGGTTAGATCCATCACTTTAATCATTATTGTTACTTTTTCCTACTAAATTATATATTTTGATGAGGCTCGTCATTTATAAGCAAAATTTTCTCCTTATAGTATGTTACGTCAACAGCCCAACACAATGAAGAGTTTTTGCATATACTCTCTTCATCTCAAATTAATTGTCACATTTAATTTAAAATATCTTGAACAATTATCTTAATTGATTATTATTAAAAAAAAATTTGTAAATAAAAGTTTAAAATTTAATTTTTTATTCACAAAACAAAAATTTTAAAAATTAATCAAATAAGCTATACAGTTAAAATATTTTAAAATACATGTAAAAGTCAAATGTGATAATTAATTTTGTACGAAGGAAGTAGTATCTTACTGTTGTTATCGGCAATCGATTGCTCCGAACCATCGACCCCCTTAATTTAAAATATTTATAAATTTTATTGTGTTTGTATATATGGTTGTGCGTATATGTGTGATCTAGTTGGTATAGCAAATAAGAGGAGCTTACAAGGGTCGCAAAGCAAGGCAGGTTATATGTCGATATCTTCTTTATATTTTGTAATTATAGCTTTTCTGGTAGTAGTTAGTTTGGTGCTCTAATTTTAATTTTTCGTGCATTAAACCACTTCGATTTAGATAGGCACATGCATTAATTCTTCTCCTTCTCTTGGCGCATCAACATATAAGCATTGCAATATTTGCATCATCAATACGTAAAACCCTTTTCTTCCGAGAATAATATTCCCCGTCCCAATTTATCTATCTTGTTTGATTTTTGATAGTCAAATTGACTTAATTTTAACCGTAAATAAAAACTCATTTTTTCATTGTTTTGAAAAATTAAAATATACATATATAAGTAGATTAAGTATACTTTCTAATGATATAAATTTTATAAGTATTTTCGATATTATACTATATAAAATTTCGGTCAAAATTGAATCAATTTGACCTTAAAAATTCAAATAAGATAGATAAATTGAGACGGAGGGAGTAGCACTTTTGGACGCACTTTTGGACGCGCCTTTTAATATGAGTCCCAAATTATAATTTATTTTTAATTTATAAATTAGAAAATATTTGGGATAATTGTTACGACCGAGCAAAAATTCTCCAAATCGTCCGATCCAAACCGTCCAAACCAAATTTTCCGGTTTCTTAACGGTTTGAATGTAAATTCAGAACACTTCTATAATTCATCTTAAAACATGTAGCATTACTCTGTATTTATCTACATATTATGAGCTAAGATTATGAAATCAACTAACATTCGTACTCAGCTCCAGGCTCCAGCACTTGCATGAATTTGGTACCTTTAGTTAATATTTGGAATTTCAAGTCTAATAAGTTGCCCAAACATTATAAAACATTCGCAACGATAGATCACTGATCAACGTACGGTGAAACAAATAAGCACTATCAGCATTTATTAATTCTTCCGACGCATCAGTAGTACTCTATCAAACAAGAGAAGGTGCTTAGTAGAAATGGTTGTTGTGACCATTCATACCAACTGTACGGGGAGCGATAATTAGGGGACAGTTATGTTTGCTCTAATTCGTCATAAAAACATTCCAGGTAAAGCTCTAAAAGTACAAGATAATGAAATATTCGATTAAGTTTGCAGGCAAATAACAATGGCATCATCCCATTCTTCTAAAGCAAGCTCAATATTAAACTACTAGGGCATTTAGATGCCAATTCAAACTCTAATACTGTTCAGGGCTTCTGCTTCGGCTCCTGCTCCAACTACGGCTGCTCACAGGGGTTCTGCTTCGACTCCTAGGACCATGAGGACTTTTGGAGTAAGACCTTTCTCGGTAGCTCCTACGAGGAGGTGAAATTGACCTGAACAATAATTAACAAAGAACAGATTCAGATATTTAAAATCATGTACACTTTATTCCATCAAGTCTAAAGTATTCAGTCAGGCACAGGCAAAGCTGACAAATTTCAACATTTAGAGTCATTTTCAAATTCTGGAAGCTCGTCGAGAATATTGATGCACATACAATCATATGTATAAATATGATTCAACATGTATTAAACTTTATAACCAATAGTACCTGATGAAATCCAATCAGGACTATAAGACTACCAAAATCTATGTACAATGCTATATTTGGGTTATATAACACACAGTTTTCTGTACATTAGTTCTTGAAGTATACAGAGGGAAAGTTAATATTCCCCTGATACCCACTAGGCTATAGATTTCTTCATATCCTTGAATATTCTTTGAATTCAAAAACTCATTATTACTAGTAAAGAAAACGGTCCAAATTTGTTCTAAAAAGAAGGGGGGGAAATATATTTAAAAACTTACAATAACATGTAAAAGGTCAACTTAAGAAAGGTTTTCTATTTAGAAGCTTCAATATATACATCATATTCTCGAGCTTAATTAATGAAATCTAAAAGAGAATCCGGCATTGGAAGCGTCAAAATTAGCTTCAACATATTAATGATAGATTTAATAAAATTACCTCGAATATTCCCTACGCCTTGGTGACGGTGAATAATAATCTGGACTGCGGGAATAAGACCTTCTATAGCGTTGTGGGGATGGCTTCCTGTCATAGGACCGGCCTCTGAAAACAGAAAAATCCATATAAAACATCAAAATTGGATCATAGAATTCTATTTTAAGAAGCTTGCTCTCACAGATAGCAAATTCTATCCTTTTTTGTTATTTTTAAACAAAATAATAAGCAGCCAGGGCTACGGCTGGCATTGTTACATGCTTGTAATAATTTTTTAATAGACTTTGGAAGTAGAAGAAAATGCTGCAGCTCATGCAAAAGCCATCACTATGTGCAGTGAGAATAGGAGATAATTAGACCAGAGGGCTGTTGCTTCCTGAAGGCTGAGGGTCCAAGCCTTGTCAAAGACGAATAAAAAAATATGGTAGGTAAATACGTTCATTTAGCAGTAAATAAGTCAAATAATAACAGCTAAACCTGACACGTTCCCTTGCCCTCATTTCCTGAGGTTTTTTCCTGTTTTCTTCAGCAAATACTACAGTCAATTCTCGACCAAGGAAAACTTGACCATCCATATGATATTTGGCCTCTTCAGCATCAGCAGGATGCAGATATTGCACAAAACCAAACCCGCGAGGCTCCCTGCAAAATAAAGATAATGAGTCAGATTCTATAACAATGTATATATGACATTCCATCCTGTGTGATGCTGAACACATGTGACTGAATCATCCTCCCTCCTTGAATAGTTCTGGGAAAACGGGAAGGGGATGGAGGGAGAGACGTATGAAGCAATTATCTCTGAGAGATTTACTTCGATAAGATCCAGTGATGCAATCAAGCAGCTTCTAACCTTGTGGGATTTAAGGTTATAATGATTTGAAATTCTTGATGACTTGAATCTTCATTTATGTACTGACACTCAACTCGACCTTCAATCTTCATGTAAAATAAGATCTTCTCCAGAGTCTTATTACTTGTAGGTCTTGGAAACTTTCAATAAGAAAAAAAACAGCAAATTGACACTGAGTCTACCTTTTGTGTGAATGCCAAATGCATGCAACTAAATAAAAGACAAACAGAGCAATCCCCATAATAACAATTGGGGAACTCCATTATAGAAGTGATATTTATGCAATTAAAGTGGCTTCTAACCATGTCGTATTACGATTAATTAAAGGTAAATTAATCATCCTGCACGGTGTCTAACAAGTGCTTGTTCTTCGTATCTTTCAATATGAAAAAAAAAACAAATTGCCATCAACGCCAAATTTACAGCCCAATTGCATTTATAAACTATTTTTAAGAACTAACAAGATTCTAATCCAAGGGTCAGCCACTATTTACCCAGAATAATAATCTCTCGGCAAGTAGACATCTTTCAGAGGACCAAACTCGCCAAATGGTCTGCGAAGATCTTCAGGTCTGCAATATTTATTAAACATGTGAGATTATGTTAATAGCGAAATCTATGCTAAACACTTTACAACTAAATGGACTTGCTCTAATTCATTTTACATTAGCACATCAGCACCAGTCTTCATAATAGTCTTCATAATACATGAGTTACATCTCGGAACTCTAAGTATACCGTGAACACAAAAATAGAAATTTTACATGGAAATTCTGTACTTTTAAGTAAAAGTTAGACTAAATAGAAATTTCAATTAACGTCGAACAACCTTAGTGCGAAAATGATTCTTACACAGAAAGAAAAAGATAAAAAATGATGTATAAAGCTGATTTGAGTGTAACAAGTCGCCTTTAAAAGACACATTTTTTTCTTAGCAAGATAAAAACATTATAAAACTAGAGTACTATTACAAACAATCAATTAAGAAAAACAAGTAGTACCATACCTACAATCATGACGAAGGTTGCGAACCAGTAGACTAGTAGGACCGTCTCTACTACGGCCTCCATACGAACCCCTTGGACTAGGACTCCGACGTCTACTGCTTCTGTAATTCCTTGGCGGTGAAGGACTGTAACGGTAACTTCTACCCCTCATTTTTTACCCTACATTCACAGAAAGAAAAACATCATCATAAAATAATTAACAGTAAGTACATCAATCTACCATTTTTAAGCATATCATCTAGTGGCCATTTAAACAACTTTCAAACCGGATCAATAAAAACACGAATTAGAATCTCGATCGGGCTGTAATGACAAGTGTCCGTGTTTTAATTCGAGGAGCGCATATAAACACGAATTAGAATCTCGATCGGGCTGTAATGACAAGTGTCCGTGTTTTAAATTCGTGGAGCGCATATAAACACACATGGGCCCTCTTCGTATTTAAAATATACTATATCCAATTAGATCATGCTAGCTCAGCATTCGGGAACAGCTCCGGGAATAGTTTCGTAAATTCTAGCATTTCTCTTTTATTAATCACAGTCAAGTTGCAATTTCACGGGCAATTATAAAACGCATACAAATTTCTTAATTAAATCAAATAACACGAAATTTGTTCAATCAATAAAATGAATCATACACTTAAATTAACACTATCCAAAATTTTATAAACACACAAGCTAAATCAAATCAGAATTTAACAATTATAATTAACAAAAATAAAATCAAAAGGTGCAGATTTATATTGTATACACAATTATATATATGAATCGTGAAATTAACAGAATAAATCGTTGAGAAATTATACCTAGAGACGCGTTGATTTGATTATCTCGAAATCGCAAGCTTCTCGTACAATCTCTCTCTCTCTCTCGCTTCTCTCTCTCTGTCTCTCTCTCTCTCGCGTGTTTTGTAACTAATTTGTTATTGGTCATATTTCGAATGATTAAGATCGCGAAGCTTCGTCTGGATGGGCCTTGTTTTACAGTCCAGTAGTGGTTTTAAGTATTACTGGACTCTTGGATGATTTTTATTGTTTGGGAATCAGCAGGCCTGTAATTTTGGGCCCAAAGTCTAATTAGCAACAGCAATTTCAGAAGTTGGAGCTATATTAATTTGTTCCATGTATTCGATAACAATAAAACGTCCAGGGTTGTAATTCGAACGAGCCGGATGTAATTTGAACGAAGATTAATTGAGTCGAGTCTTGGATGGATAGATTTATTTAACTAATCGATAGGGCGGGCCCTTGGATAAGGCGGCCGCCTAAAGCACCACCATGCACAGGGGTAACAAAATATTTTAATAACATATGTATATAAATGTATTTATTTTTTTTATTTTTTATATTTTAAAATATAAATTTTAATTAAAATACATTAATATATATGTGATTGGGGGACATATTAAAATTTTAAAATATATTATTATCTTTGTGATAACTTTATTTTAAAATTAAAATATAATTTACTTTAATTTACTTTAAAAAAATAATTAATAAATTTATTTAATAAACAAAACAAAGTAAAAATGTGAAAGGTTTGGAGAAATTGAGTTTTTGGACTATGCGCGTCTATACCTATTATCCCAGATGGCCAGATGAAGTCATATAACAAAAGTACAAAACCCTCTCCTTCCCTCTGCTTAACTACCGAATAAAATACAGAACACAGATTGTTCTCTGTTCATTCTGAATATCAATTATCAAAACACTGGAAGTCATCGACTTATCGTGAAGATCGGATCATCTGTGCTTTGCAATTCAGCAATTATAACATAGGTATGGTTTAAAGATTTCTATTCTAATTACTTTTTTAATAATATTGTAATTTACTATTTGTTTATTATTATTTTTCAATTTAAGGATTTGATGTGAATAATTAGAGAATAATTGAGATTTGTTTTTGTAAAAAGTAGTATGTCTTTTGTGATTTACTGATTTGGGATTGGTGACTAAATTTAATTGCATTATTTTGTTTGATGACTAGATAATTTGAAAATGAAGCGTAACCAGTTATCGGGACATAAAAAAAGGCAAAAGAAATTGAAAGTGGCGGAAGCAGAGAAATTGCAAATGGGCTCTCTTGACAAGTTTTTGGGAAAAAAAAACAACTAATAGTGGTGATATTGGGGTTCCTATTGAGAATACAAATATTAGAAAAGAATCTGAGAATGAAGCCACATATACTGAATTTGAGCAGGAGACTGAAACAGAGGAGCCAGAAACTCAAAATTTAAAAGATGGCTTGTCGAGAATAATGTAGAAGAGACTGAGAAAGAAATTTCAGATGTTAGTATCAATTATGATCCTGGTACGTGGAAGAAAATTGATCAGTGGCTACGAGATTCATTGGTAAGAAAAGAACCTATCAGAATAATTTTAGAACATTTTCCAAAAGATTCAAGAAATAGACATTTTTCTTCGGTGCATTACACTCGGATTCTACCTAATGGAGACAAACAAGATAGGAAGTGGCTTGTTTATTCACTCTCAACAAACAAAGTCTTCTGTTTTTGTTGTATGTTATTTAAACATGATGTGGCCAAGACAAATTTTGCAGAAGATGGAATTGATGATTGGCACAATCTTGCTGCTAAGTTAAGATCTCATGAAAGCAGTAATGGTCATTTAGTAAATATGAGCGCTTGGATTGAGTTAGAAGTGCGGATGGAGAAAAATGAAATAATTGATAAGATTGAACAAGATCGGATTAAAAAAGAGATAGAGCGCTGGAAAAAAGTCCTGGTTAGGATTATTGTTGTGGTCCAAACTCTTGCTTGCAAAATTGTTCTGTAAATTCATTGAGATGCTTGCACAATTTGATCCAATAATGGAAGAGCACGTCCAACTAGTCAAGGAAGGTACTTTACATACACATTACTTGAGCCATAAAATTCAAAATAATTTAATAATGGCATTGGCAAATGAGATCAAGGATTCAATTATAAAAAAAATTCTAGAAGCAAGATACTTTTCTGTCATTTTGGATTGTACGCTAGATAAAAGTCGTGTGGAGCAAATGTCTTTAATAATTCGGTGCGTTGATATTACTGTATCTCCGATTAAAGTTGAAGAATTTTTTATACAGTTTGTGATAGTTGATGATACATCAGGTTTTGGGCTCTTTAGCAAGCTTGAAGAGGTTCTTGGTGATCTTGGACTTGATATTGATGATGTTAGAGGACAAGCATATGATAACGGGGCAAATATGAAAGGGAAACATAAAAGGGTTCAGAAAAAACTACTTGATGTGAATCCCCGAGCCTTTTACACTCCATGTAGTTGTCACAGTCTAAATCTTGTACTTTGTGATATGGAAACTGTTGTAGCAAGGGGTCTAATTTTTTTGGGGTTATACAAAGATTATACACTTTGTTTTCATCTTCAACACAGCGATGGGAAATTCTCAAGAAATTTGTTAACGGCCTAACATTAAAGCCACTGTGTGCAACAAGATGGGAAAGTCACATCGAAAGCGTGAGAGCGGTAAGATTTCAGACTTCTAAACTAAGAGATGCATTGGTTCATCTTAGTAATGTAACTCAAGACTCTATGATAAGGTGTGAAGCTAGAAGTTTAGTTGAAAATGAAATTGAGAGTTTTGAGTTTCTATTTTCTATGTGCATCTGGTTTAACTTGTTAAATATCATTAATGCAGTTAGTAAGTTCTTACAACTTGAAGATATTGATATTGATATTGCATTCTCAAGATTGGAAGAACTTATAAATTTCTTTAATGAGTTTAGAGAAACTGGTTATGACTCTTGTAAGAAGGAGGCAAAAGAGTTGGCTTTGGAGTTGGATGTGGAGCCTGTGTTTCCTGAAAAGCGAAAAATTCATAGGCTTGTTCATTTTGATGATCTTGGGGTTACTGCAGCTGATGATGATCAGAACTTGAGTGCTGAACAAAAATTCAGAAGGTATTATTTCTTGTATATTGTTGATCAAGGTGCTTTTCAACTCAAAGAACGGTTTAAACAGTTTCAAGATTATAAGGAAAAATTTGGGTTTTTATTTAACCTGAAGAAGCATTTATCTGGTGATGAGGGGTTAAAATCTTGTTGCATGAAGCTTGAGGGATTTCTTAGACATGATATGCGATATGATATTGTTGGCGCAGAGTTGTTTAACGAGTTACTAGTGCTTTGAATGGTAATACCCGATGAGATAACAAAGGCAATAGATGTGCTTAATTATTTAAGTTCTAGTTCAAGATAAATAAATTATCCAAATGCTTGGATAGCTTATAGAAATTTGTGACCATTCCTGTTACAGTGGTAGAGGCGGAAAGGACATTTTCTAGATTGAAACTGATCAAATCTTATCTCCGCTCTTCGATGTCTCAAGATGGACTTAATGGATTGGCTTTATTGTCTATTGAAAGTGAGCTGACAAGTTCTCTAGATTATAGCAAAATCATAGAGAGATTCACATCTCAAAAGCCTAGAAAAAAGTTTCAAAATCAATAAAGGTAAACTCGTTTTTATAACTTTATTTTGACATTGTTGTGTACTAGTAATGATGACTGTTCTATATTCATGATACTACATTAGTGGCTTGCAGGAGATTATTGCAGGAGGTTGAAAACTTGGATATTTAGCGTACAAGAAATTCATTATATTAACATGCTACTTTAGATTCAAGTAAGTTTTCTTTTATACAATGAATATATCTTATTGTGATTTTTTGGTTATGAATATGGGGCACCATTTTTGAATCCCGCCTAGAGCACCCAAATACATAGGGTCGACCCTTCTAATCGAGTCTAAATTCTTGACCGAACTCGACTCGTATAATTTACGAGTCGGGTCGAGACGATTTGCATGAACTCGCGTCGCTTAATTTCACGAGTCAAGTCAGCTCGTTTAATTAAACGAGTCGGAAACTTTATCCGAACTCGACTAGTTTAACTAAACGAGTCAGTTAAACAAGTCGAGTCGAGCCCACTTAAACGAGTTCGAACTGGGCGAACTCACGAGCCGCCCGACTCGAATTACACCCCTGAAAAGGTGAGTGTGAGATAATTTAGTTTCTAATGAATCAAGCGAGTTAGTGTGCATAACGAGTAGGGCTGAGAAAAAATCGAATTAAATCCGAAACCAAACTGAAACCAGAGAAAATCGAACAACCGATCTGAAACCAAAATCGAAAATTAAAAAACCGAACCGATTTAAATGGCTCGGTTCTGATTATGCGTTCCAACTGAACCGATAAAAATCGAACCGAACCGGTTACTATATCAAATAAATAAATATTATATTTTACACTTATAATATATAGAGTAAATAACACAAGTGTGGCTATTGTATACACGCATTTCCGAAAAGTTGGCCGAAATTTCAAATTCACACAAATGTGGCTGATTTTCCTTTCCGGCTTTTAAAAACGTGTCTACCGTCAAATAACCCTAACGGTTCCGACGGAGCGGAGGGTAAAATTGGAATTTTCATATTTATAATAATTATATTTTATATATTTTAATTATCATCATCTTCAGCATACATTTTCTCTGCTTTCCTGATTGTTTTTCCATTGTAATTTTTTACAATCGCAAAAATCAAAACCCTCGGTTGAGCTAAACTAAATCACAATATCACAAACTAGAAAATCAAATCAACCCGTAAAATATGCAGCACAAAACAATCCTTAACATCAATTCTGTTTAAATAATTAAATCCGGCGAATTCTTTGAAATCGGGAATCACAGAATCGATCTAAAACTCGATTGTACCTAACACATATTCATGATCAAGACTGTAAAGATTGGTACATGAATTTAAATCGTCAAACAAGCAGAGTATCATCCAGAAAATTAAGAAAAAGAGTGGCGGTGACTTTCCGGCGACCTCGAAATCGGACACTAAATATCGACATACAAAACACACCCACACAACTTCAAGCATCTCTCTATGATACACTTTACTCTCACCCCTTTAATTAATAATCAAACCCAACAAAAATACAACTTCTAAATCACAGTTTCTCATCAAAATCCACCAATTTTTTTTATCTTTTTCATAAAAAACCCACTCCGAATAGCAAGAACAAAGACTTTGAAAATTGAAAGCATAACACGAACACAGTTACTTCAATCTCTCCCCTTCTCCATCTCCGATCAATAACCACCACCGCCGTTACTGTTGTCGCCGCGCCTGATGATGACCTCCACCGATACCTACCTTTCTCCCCAGTTGACAGATAACACAAACCCTCAGTTCTTGGGTGCCGAAAAGAAGTCTTCCCATATTTATTTCCTTGCTTTAGGAAATAAAAATGATTTCACTGTGCCTTTTTTATATGTTTAAACTTTTAACCTAAATAGAGGTGTATTTTACCTAAATACCCCTTCAGTTTAAATTTTTTAATTAAGTTAACGGACCAAATTTAACGGAGTTGACGGTAGACACAATTTTGAAAGGCGGAAAGAAAATCCAGCTACCATTTTGTTAAATTGAAAATTCGACCAATATTTTAAAAATGCGTGTATATTTTAGCCACGTCCCTGTAATTTACTCTAATATATATATATATGTTATTTTGAATTTCCATTAATTATAACATGCTATTGCTAAATTTGTTTTAAAAAGTCAGTGTACAAGTATGTTGTTAATATAATGAAGTGTAGCAGGTTCTTTTAGCATCAAATCTGAACAGATTCATTTTCTTTTAAATGCAGTTGACAGTGGTAATCTGGCAGATAAGGAAATGTCGAGAGGAGTTTGGCATGTCCAAATTTGGTTAAATTTTTCTATAAATATCATGGCCAGTTAGTATTGAATTCTAATTGTCATGACCAGTCAGTATTGCATTCTAAGTTCATATACAAGAAGATGAATTTGATCCTGAACCTTGGCTTTCAACAAAATTCTAAAAGATGTATCTTTTGCTAATTTTAGTCTTTTTTAAATAACTCACCTCATTTTGGTGATGACAATTCTAGAAAGAGAACAATATGTTGTTGTAGTTAGGGCTGTATATGTAATTCGCTCAATCGCACAAATCCATATATAATATATGAACCAAAGAAAGTGGAAGAAGATCTTCAAGATGCTGATTGGGTGCAAGCAATGCAGGAAGAGTTAAATGAATTTGAAAGAAATAAAGTCTGGACCCTAGTACCAAGACCAAAAAACAGATCAGTTGTTGGCACAAAGTGGGTGTTCAGAAACAAAATTGACAATGATGACATAATTACAAGGAACAAAGCAAGGCCGGTTGCTAAAGGCTACTGTCAATAGGAGGGTATTGATTATGATGAAACATTTGCACCGGTTGCTAGATTGGAAGCCATAAGAACCTTTTTGGCTTATGCTGCTCACACAAAGTTTAAAGTCTTTCAAATGGATGTGAAAATTGCTTTTCTCAATGGAGAATTGGAAGAAGAGGTTTATGTGGAACAACCTCTAGCCTTTGTAGATTCAAAATTTCCAAATCATGTCTCTAGGCTTGACAAAGCACTTTATGGCCTTAAGCAAGCTCCTAGAGAATGGAATGAGACTTTAGCTCAATTCCTTCTGAAAAGTGGATTTCATAGAGGTACAATTGATAAAACACTGTTCTACCTCAACCATGGAAAAGACTTACTTTTGGTACAGATCCATGTTGATGATATCATATTTGGTTCTACAAATGCCAAGCTCTGTGAAAGGTTTGCAAAGCTAATGCAGTCAAGATATCAAATGAGTATGATGGGAGAACTTAGTTATTTTCTGGGACTTCAAGTCAAGCAAAATGAAGAAGGTACTTTTATCTGTCAATCCAAGTACACCATAAATTTACTCAAGTAATTTGGAATGCAAGATTGTTCAACTGCATCCATTCTCATGGCCACTGCAACCAAGTTAGATAAAGATTGTGGTTCATCACTAGATATTACTAACTACAGTGGTATGATTGTCTCTTTACTCTATTTAACTGTTAGTAGACCTGATATCATGTATGCTACCTGTCTTTGTGCAAGATTTCATAGAACTTTCCTCTATATATATAATATAGAGGAAAGTTCTATGAAGACCACTTTTTCATCGGAGACCTTGGAGACCACATATGTTCTGTAATCAAAATACTTTAAAATATATTATTTTATGAAATATGTTTTACAAGTATCACTAATTCATTAAAATTGTTGAAGATCATATAAGTTTAATAAGTAAAATTTGTAAGTTCTGCAAGCTAAACAAATGTTCTGCAAACTTAATATGTTTTGCAGAATAAAATATTATTGTAATGTTTTACAAGCAGTACATATATGATATTCAAGATTTTGAATAAAATAAGGATCTTTGTAGAGTATGATTCGCAAAATAATATGTTTTGCAATGTTTTTGTGCAATATTTTGCTCGCAGAACATAAGTGGTCTCCAAGGTCTCCAAAAAAAAGTGGTCTCCATAGAACTTTCATGGTTCCGCTTATTTGTATAGATAGTTGATACTCCCTCCGTCCCAAAAAACATCTCATGTTTTGACTTTTTATACTATTCATGTTAAGTGATTGACTACTAATTTACGTCTAATTTATAAGATCAAATATAGTTATGAGTGATGTTGTTATATTCGTATTTATAAGTACTTTAATACAATGAAGTTTTTATATTTAATACTGATACGAAACTTATTAACAATCAAAAGTGTGCATTGGTAAACATGTTCAATACAAAAAGGAAAAGTATTTAGGGATATAGGGAGTAGTTAATAACCCGTGCGAAATACGAGCCCGAGACTAAAAATATCGAATTAATAATTATAGAAAATTATTCATAATTTGTGCGAAACACAAATTAAAATTAATATATTAATATCAAATATTAAATTGATACTTGCAAAAATAGTTATGTGGTTAAAAAGAATCGAATAAGTTGTGAAATTTACGCTATAATTCTAGTTTTGCATTGTTTTAATTGATATAGAAATCTAACATATTAGTTTTATTTTTGTGAAACAAATTGTATCTCTATCTTACGAACCAAATATTTGTTCTTTAGATAATTTAATATTAATTAATATTAGTTGATAATTATCTTATAATTAGTCTTTTCAATATAGTTTATTTAATATTACCCGATTTTCGATAAAATATAATTTACAAATTAAAAGTAAAAATATGTTATTAAACTTAATTTAATATTACTTAATATAATCTAAATACGCACATAAATTTGTTATTGTTAAAATATATTTTTTAATTTTAAGTAAATAAACGTTGTGATGGACAGTAACAAATACGATTATTAAATCAACAATTTTCAGTTTAAAAGTTAATAAATATTACTAAAGTCATTTGCTATTACTTAATTATTTTTAAAATAATATTATCCAATTTAAAAGTAAACTGGCACGGATTGACACTAACTAATAGAAAATAAAATTTATAGAGAATAGAAGTCAATTCGTGTTAATAGTATAATTTGCAGTTAGTAGTTTTTCAAAGTAAAAGTAAAATATATGTTATATTACTTAATTTAATGTAACTTAATAAAATTTTAATATAATTTATAAATAAATAAAATTTACAGAGAATATAAGTTAATTCGTGTTAGTAATTTACTTAGTAGTTTGCAAAGAAAATAAAATTACAAATAATGGAAGTCGATTTGTGTTAAAAACAAAGTTTATAAATAATAGAATTCAACTTATGTCACTTAAGTACCAAAATTTGGTATTTTGGTACTTTCGTACTCTTGGCACCAAATTATACATTATTTTGATTATTAATAAAGAGTATATATATATATATATATCATCAAACGTAGAAACAATCATATATAAGATTAAAACATAAAGAGTTTGGGGTTTTGGGATATAATATATATCATCAAACACAGAAACAACTATATATAATTTGTAGTAACCACTTGTATTTTTGCAGTACATTTAATTTTAAAAATTTCTAATATTTGATAAGTATAATTGTAATGAATTGTTTTTATTTGTCATTTTCGTACAAGTTGATGGTTGAACCGCAAGTCAATCCGTACCAACCGCAATCGCACGGTTGAAAAAGTCGCGATTAACCGCAACCGCAATTGCGGTCGAGGTTGGAGATTTAAAAAAACCGCTATATATGGTTTGGTACGATTTTGACCTCCCAACCGCACCAAACTTAACCGCGTACAGCCCTAGTTGTAGTATGCACAGTAGTACGTGTTTTATTTTATTTTCATTTTTGTCTTGCAGCCTTATTTTCTGATTTTGGTTATTTTTTTGCAAACAGGTCGTGCTATTTGTGTTAGAACACATTATTTAATTTTATATTTATCGATTTAGTAATCGAAACCGAACAGATTATAATCAAAATGGTGTTTTTAAACCGAAATCGAATCCAAACCGGCGGTTGCGGTTCCGGTTCCGGTTTTATCCGGAAACCGAGCCGAACCAGGCCCATACTTTAATACACTAGTGTAGAGTTGTTTTTGTGTTGGACTCTTTGACTCATTACTTACAAATTTTCAGGTGCTTAACTTTTAGGATATCTTAAAGATGGACTTGATTTGAGTTTACTCTGAAATAATGTTTTCGTTATTATGTTTGGATTGAAGCTGCGTTGACTTTATTTTCAGGCTAGATGATTTTGGATTTTAGAATTTTGTGAACAATTAGAAACTTATTCTTATTATGAATATAATTTGAAGTTTTAGCTGAATATTTAAGTATAGTTATTGTTGAAAAGTCGGGATATTACATATGTATTAATCAATTTATCACTTATAAATCAATTATTCATTTTAAGTTATAAGTTATTTATTTTAAGATTTTTCAAACCAGCTATTTACCGAAGAATTAAGAGTTATAAGTTTGATATTTTTAACAAAAACCACAATATGCCACTTTACCATCAGACTCAATAATAACATGAAATAATTTATAGTGTCGGTGGTTTGTAGTGTCTTATTATAAAATTATCAGGTCTAAATGAAAAATAAATAATGCATGTTCCTAAATTATATGGTGGTTTGTAGTGTCTTATTATAAAATTATCAGGTCTAAATGAAAAATAAATAATGCATGTTCCTAAATTATACGGTGGTTTGTAGTGTCTTATTATAAAATTATCAGGTCTAAATGAAAAATAAATCATGCATGTTCCTAAATTATATGGTTAAAATTGTTTTCCTTGTTTATATTATTAATTAGCTCTGCACAACACAAACAAAAGTTAGAAAAAAACAAAAAACGACCAGACTAGTTGCTGAAAATAGAAAAACAAGAGAAAAAAAGGCCCTTATAATATAGTTTACCCAACCTCTATGAGTGATATGCAATGCCAAGTAAATAAATAATTCCTGATTTTGCAACTAAGTACTATATCCATATATGTTGAAAGCAAATTATTTGTAATGCCACTGCAAATACAATTGTTTAGTTAAAACTTTCATAAATTTATAAGCATATCATGTCTGCATTGATGCTATCCATGAGAGCTACTTTGCCAAACATGTATCATATTTCAAGTAGACAAAATTTAAATATAAATAAAGTTTCTACTGAAAGTTTGTTGGGAAACAAGATGACAAGTACTACTACTACTGTGTTCTGCAGGCATGAAAATCTGCAGATACCTAAACACATCTCTTCTGGTCAGAATGGGAAGATCAGTGCTACAGTTGACACGGAATCTGTATCGATTAATGGTCAGTTGAGTTCGAAAAGGCATGATGGTCTTGGTATCATAGAATTTTTCGGTGGGAAGAAGCTTCTTATTACTGGCGCAACTGGATTTTTAGCAAAGGGTAAAATTTTTATTTTGCAGTAGTTTTTTTTATCGTAGGTAACTCACAGCCGCTACCCTTTGGGGTGCGCACTGGTTAAGGCTCACGCAATAGTTTCGAACCTGTGACCAAGAGGATAGTTATCCTTTCTTTAACCAACTGAGCCAACCCGCAGGCTATTTTGCAGTAGTTGTGCACTTGTTTATTGTTTTTTTAATCGTTTCGGGTTCAACTCTCGTTCATGTACAGTTCTTGTAGAGAAGATTCTGAGGACCTTGCCAGAGGTGGATAAGATATTTCTGCTTATTAAAGCCAAGAATGAAGAGGCTGCAACGGAAAGATTGATGAATGAAGTATGTCGATTAATCAATTTGTACTTTCTGTGCATGCATAATAACATTAAGATTGTGGTGCACTTATTATTTATATTGCATGCAACAGATTGTAAATACGGAGCTCTTCAAGTGCCTAAGAGAGAAGCATGGAACATTGTTTGAAAAATTTATCTTGAGTAAGTTGGTTCCTGTGGTTGGAAATATGTCTGAAACAAATATAGGGATCGAGGCAGATGTAGCTAATCGTATAGCACGAGAAGTGGACTTAATCATCAACTCTGCAGCCACTACAACATTCGACGAAAGGTACTTAAGCCTGCTGATAATTTGATAGATGCAATCTGCCTTGTATAATATGTTTTGTCCTTCTGAGTTCTGATCCTCTTATTTCTGACAGGCCTGACATTGCTCTTGATATTAACACGAGAGGTGCTGCGAGGATTGTAAATTTTGCTAAAAACTGTGAAAATCTCAAGTTATATGTGCACGTATCAACAGGTAACCAACCATAGTAATATATCTTTACAACATTAGTTTCTTATGAATTCAAGTTGTAAATTGTTAAAAATTTTATTGCTACATGTATGAAGCTTACGCTTGTAGACAAAGCGAAGGAGAGATCATTGAAGAATCATTGGGTAAGGGACATTATGTAGCAAGCAATGCAGACATAAGTGAAGCTCAACATAAACATATCCATGGCATGGATATTGAAGCTGAAATAAAGCTTGTATCAGAAATCAAAGACTCTTTTGAAAAAAATGAAATTGATCAGAAACTCGAGGATTTTGGTATGAGAAGGCGAGTATTTTTGTAAAACTCCTATACAATTACATTATCCTCATTCTTCACGGATTCTATAACAAGATCAACATCATTTGCAGTGTGTCTGATTATTTATTGTTAAGAAAAGAAAATAATTATAAATTTGATGGAGCAGGGCACAGAAATATGGATGGCCAAATACTTATTCATTTACGAAAGCAATGGGAGAAATGGTAGTTGAAGATACAAAAGGAGAAATGCCTGTAATCATACTCCGGCCAAGTGTTATTACGAGCACTTCAGAAGAACCATTCTCCGGTTGGATAGAAGGAAACAGGTCTGCAGTATGAAGACCACTGAAAATAAAAATGACAGATTTAATGTACATGCTTTAAGACTAAGAAAAATTGATTCAACTAATGGTAGAAATTTCCTTTTGTGCACAGGATGATGGATCCATTTTTCCTGTGGTATGGAAAAGGGAAGCTCCCCGGATTCTATTCAAGTCCCGATACAATTGCAGACATGGTAAAAGGCATACTCCTTCGGTGTTATTTAACACACTTTCCTTTTCACGATGTTCCAAAAATTGAAAATCATTTTCTGTACTTTTTTGTTTTTTGTTAGAAAGCGGGTATTCTTTTGTGTATTCATAAGTTTCTTCTACTTCAGATGTGTATTCTTTTGCAAGATGCATAAACTAGCTAGAAATAAACTCTGATCAGCATAATCTCTGAAAGGCCAGACTAAAACTTGAATTGCGCTTGATAGCAATTTGTACTTGGTGCATTCATATACTAATAATTGCAGGTACCAGCTGACATTGTTGTTAATTCAACATTAGCAGCTATAGCAAAACATGGTTGCGAAAAGGCCACCCCAGGTGATGATCATGTGTACCATATTACCTCATCTGTTGCACATCCTTTGATGGCCCGGGACTTGCTAGACCTGGCCTATCAGCATTTCAGTTTAAGTCCTTGCTTTGATCGTAAAGGAAATCCAATCCAAATTTCAGCATTCAAGTTCTTCACCTCCATACAAGATTTGTTGTCCGACATGCAGAAAACTAATGGCAGTACAGAGATTTCTCCGAGACAGGAACTTATTAGAAGAAAAACAGAAGAACATTTGAAGTACTTGGCTAATCTGTACCAACCTTACACTTTTTATACTGGGAGGTAACTGTCTGCTTCACTCGAAAACCTACATTTTTCTACTAAAATTATGTACATAACATATACATTTGCAGGTTTGACAACAGCAATGTTGAGGAATTAATGAAGTGCTTGTCTGAAGAAGAAAGACAAGTGTTTGGATTCGACGTAGGTTCCATAGATTGGAAAGATTACGTTATAAACGTTCATTTCCCAGGCATAAGGAAGCATATAATGAAGGAGAGGATGCTGAAGTAGAAAGGTTCACAACAATACCTTTAAAGCCTTCACTTCATGTTATTCAAGTTTACTCTCATTAACTCGAAAATCTGGATAGAAGTTCAGGAGAGTGACAGTGTTCTTATGTTGTAATCATTAATCTCAAAATGTATTTTTCTGAGAAGATTGGCATCTGTAACATGAGTTTACCACGAAATATTGATTATTAATCGAAAGGGAACATAATTAACTTATGTCTAATAGGACACTAAAATGTCATCAGGGGCCTCATGAACGGGCATAACCGTAACTAAAGGAAAATGTTTGGTGTACAAAATTTTGTACAGAATGACATGTGGTGGATTTTAATTAGAATGTGTCCCTCTATCTATATCAACAACTCCAATTAAAACATCATATATCAATTGTCATATATGTATAATTTTTTTGTATAAAATTATGTACACCTAGCACTACTCGTAACTAAAAGCCCTACTGCAACTTTTTCAAACCTACCCTTAGATACAATCTATACTTGCAATTGAGAGTTTTGTTATATATATAAACAAGGTGCAAGTGAGCAAAATGGATTCTTCTCTAGATGATTGCAATTTGGCCGGGTATTACTATCTCTTTCCCGTTGAATTCTATACATTACTTTTTGACACGCTTTTCAATGTTTTTTTAAAATATAACTCTTTAATTTTTTTTTAATATTTTTTTCTAAATAAAAATTTTATATTTAAACTTTTATTAAAAAAAAAATTAAAAAAAAAATTACGAAACTATATTTTATAAAAATCTCGAAATGCGTGCAAACAATATACGTATACAACCGAGTGGGACGGAGGTAGTAGAAAACAACTTGTGATGAACTCGTCAGTTGACGGAAGTCATTTAATTGTTTTAAAATTTAAATTCAAATCATGGAGTGCAAGATTTGTAATATCGGTCAAAAATGTGCAAAAAAAATTATTTACAAACGATCAACGTGCAATTTACTCAAAAAAGATTGTATATCGGTTTACTTGAGTGTCGAAAATGTGGTTAATTTTGTCGACTTATGATCTTTGTTTGCGGAAAGACTGAGTTTTTATTAATTGTATAGTCGTTGTTTATTTGTTGATTAAGTTCTTGTTCTATATAAAAAGAGTGTATTGATTGATTTAAGTGTCAAACATATAGTTTTGTTAAGATCAAATTGCAATTATGTCAACAAGGCCAAGGCCCTGTTGTACAAACGTTCCGTGTACTTTCGTGTATCAAATTTTAAACCCAAATCCGACCCGGATTTGGGTTCGTGTACCAATTTGGTGACATTAATCCGACACTAATATATTCGTGTTTACCCACTTTGATACAATTTTTTGTATAAAATTAAATATTATTTTATACAAAAAATTGTATCAAATTATTAATTAAATATTTTTAACCAATAAAATATTTATTTGAAATAATTATAAAATATAATTCATATATATTATTAAGGGTGCCCTTCCCCAACCATGATGGGTTGGGGGTTATTTCAGAACCCACCAACCCTTCCGCAATGATTCATTACGGAAAAGGCTAAAATTGATAAATTTTATTTTTTGTAATTAACAGTTTTTTTCAATTAAAACTCAAAAATAAGTATAATCGAAACAATTTCAAGCGATTAACACGATGGGAGATGCAACTTTTTGTTCTTTTTCTTCCGCAAGTAAATTTATATTATTTTCAATTTTTTATAATTAATTAAATTTGAAAATTCGAATTAAGTGATACAAAAAGGAAATATGAAAAAAAAATTAAAAAAATTCCAGAAAAAAATTAGGAAAATAAAAATCTTTGAGAAAATAAATATTATAATTTTTTTGACTAACTTTATTTTAATTTTTCATTTTTTATGATTTTTTGAAGTAATTTAATTTTAGAATACTTTGTTTATGACATAAAGTCCAGTTAGAAAAAAAAAATTATACAATTCCGTATTACAAATATTTTAACACTTGATAACCACAAATGATGTACTTTGAAGATAGATTCTATCATTCTTTTTTGAAATATAAAATTTTGTACATTTAAATTTAAAACGCATAAATATTTAATGACACATAATTTTATTTTTATTTTTATAATTATAATTTTATTTTTTCATGACACAATTTTTACAAAATTTATAAATTTATAAATTTTATTTTAATTAAAATATTTAATATTAACAACATAATTTGAATATAATGTAAGAATGTATTTATTTAGTAAAAAAATATATGTAAAAGGCTTCTGCAATGAATCATTGCAGGAGATGACGTGGCTTCCGCAATGAATCATTGCTAACTGTTTTATACGTCCCAGATCTGTTGGTTCCACAACCACGTGGAGCCAATCGTAGGTGTGGAACTTTTGCCTATTATTATTAATTATATATATATATATATGGAGACCTATTAATTTTGGAGTTCTTGGAGTCCTACTTTACAACCGTTGGATTAAGTTTCATCTTGTGGATCATATTAAAACAAACTTAATGGCAATTTTTAAAATTTTAAATTGAAAAGAGCCAAAATACTGCAATCATGGAGTAGAGTCGTACTAATCTCAAGCCCACTAACTAAACTCACACTAATATCCTCTACCTTGACAGTTAAAAACAATTGAATTATTAATACAACAAATTATGGCTTTATAACGGATACATTGGTGATGAAGTTCATCAGAGAAAGTCCTGTGGTATTCTTTTGAGTGCTTTTTCAATTGAATAATAAGGACAAATTGCAGTACAATCAAAGATATGAGCGATAGTATGAATTCCATCTTATTGTCAAGTGGTATAATGAATATATTTCATTTAAAGTGCAGAACAATATACCTCTATTTTTGTGCAGTATAATGTTTAACATGCATATTATAGTGTTCTTTAAAAAAAAGTTTACGATTTTTGTGCAGTATATTAATTTACTTCAGACTTCAATGTGTTAAAATGTTAAAATTGTACATGAATGTAAATGACTTTCATATGGAAATCAGTGAAGTACATTACAAGCTTTGGATTATTTGGATAACTCAGATATGTGTACATTGAAACGAAACTATAATACCTACAGTAATTCACATATTTTATTGGAAGATATGTATGGTGACCTTCCAACATGAGGATATAGTGCAGGATGTTGTTTCTATTTACCGGGATAAAAATAGAATAAAGCCAAGCACATAGAACAAACTAACTACGAAAAAAAGTATAATCACGTTAGGAGTAATTGAAAAATGGCAGTTAGTTTTTATGCATAAAAATAGACACATATGTACGTGCAAAACAAACATATGTATCTATCATGTTTTTACTCATGTTATTCAGTTAATAAAATAGAATAAATCTAAACCATTAAAATGACATGTGTTTGATGGCTAGGATTAGGGACTCCAGGAGTCCACAAAATTAAAGTACTCCACTGAACTTTCTCCATATATATATATATATATTTTATACATATAATATTTTAAATATATTTTTTTTAAACCGAACTCGAGTTTAACGAGCGAACCGAACTCGAACTGAACACGAACCGAACTCGAATTGAACACCTTAAAAGTTCGGTACGATTCGTTATGACTGTCGGACAATAAACGTTGTTCGAACTCGAACTCGAATAAAGTGGACGAGATTAACGAACAACTAGGTTCATTCACGGCGCTAGAAGTGTGCATAATATGTCTAATAGGACTCCAAAATGTCATCAGGGGGCCTGATGTACAGGCACAACTGTAACTAAAAGACCTACGACTACTACAACTTTTTTTTGTTAAACAACAATATATATTGGAAGGGCCAAAAGCCACAAAATTGAAACCTACCCTTAGAGACAATCTATACTTGCAATTGACAATTTTGTTATATATTAACAAGCTGCAAGTGAGCAAAATCGATTTTTCTCTAGGTAATTGATATAAGGAGAAAGAGAGGGAGAGGGCTTCAGGGTTTATAAAAAAGATTTATACAAAGAATAGCCGAAAGATACGTGTACAGAGTTTTAAGCCGATCGATCCTGGGTGCTTCAAGTGGTGTGGGGCTAGGGGTGGCAATTTCGGGTATTGGATCGGGTTCGTGTCGGGTTGAGTTTACCCGGAATAATTTTTAGGTCTACCCGAACCCGACACGACCCGAAACGGGTTGAAATACTTGAAACCGAACACGACCCTTGTACTATACAAATTACCCGAACCCGACCTGGTCCGACACGAATAGAAATGGGTTGTACTTGACCAGACCCGTAGAGTTAGAAAAGCAAACCAATTTCAGTTTCAAAGCAAATTATACAATACATTTTATTAATTCTTAATTTACTGCGATATAAATGTTAGATTAATAAATATCCTTGAAATATGATATGTAATTATATATCTCTAAGTACGTGACTTAAAAATTAGATTATGAGAATAGTATCAATATTTCTAAAGGTCCCTAGTCGAGTATTATTATTAAGGAACAATAATAATGCATTAAGACTGGTGTGTTTGTTGACTGATGATCACATCTCATTGATCATATGTATGGTGATATAAAAGTCAAAAACACAGGCAAATGTATATGTACATGGTGCTAGACAGACCCGATGTGAGATTCTACATATCTGTTGTGTCATAAGTAATTCTCACAGTGATAATGATGTAATGGTCCTTAGACCTGAAGTCATTATATTTCTATTCGAGAATTAATATACATTGATTTCATTAACAGTTATCCTTAACCGGATAATGATAAAAGTGGACATTAGGTATATTATGAATCGTATGAGAAATATGAATGATCTAAATGAGATTTAACCCTCCTATTTTAGGAGTGGTATTATTGGCCTCTTGTGTGACCTAGACTATGAAATGTGTGGTCACGCTCAAATGTTGATTTGATATGATAGTCTACTCATTGATCAAGGAAACTTGGATTAAACATTGACGAGGATGACACATTACATGCCTCTAGTTTAATCTATAATATTTAGTTAAAGGGATTATATTACATTGTATATTATTCACAAAATGTTTAATCGATCACCGATTCAATTATTATTATTTGGGGAAAAATGATGTATTACTAGATTTCGCTCATTGTTTACGATTTTAAATTAGATTTAAAATTCGTTGTCAACGTAATAATAACCTATATGGTCACACACAAAGAATACTTGAAGTATTATTTAATTTAAATTGGATTTAAATTATATTAAAGTAATTCAAATTATTTATAATATTAATTAAGTATGACTTAATTAATTAGATAAATATTGATATTCGAATTTACTAATATTAATTATGAAATTCAGTTGTTAAATAATTAAGTGTGAATTAATTATTATACAAATAGGAATTTCGAATTAATAATAACTCCTAATTAGTTAAGAGTTATAACTCTTTTTCTATTCTCTATATAATATCTCTTGCGTGACTGATTCTGGAAGTAAGACTTTTACTAAAACCCTAGCCACCAAGAGAAAAGATGGAGAGAGCAAGAAAAAACGAGTTTGTGCTAGTACACATTCAATCCTTGCATTCAAACATTCGTGTGGATACCGATAGAGCGTAGATCGAGAGAGCGGGATGCGTGGTGATTGAAAAAGCTTGGATCTCCATTAGTCAACCAATTTGTAAAGCTTCATAAGGTAAACAATCTGATCTACGAATTAAATATATATTTTTCGCATGGATCCTGTGGTGGGTTTCGAAAATTCTATTTTTCACGTTTTTAATTACCGTTTCCGTTGCGTTTATGTGCTCGAAACCCAACAGACACACCATCAGGACTTCAAATAAACATAAAATTAAACTAATAAGCTGACACACAGTTTTGTTAGTCACGCCATTTAACCCCTCAATTTGGATGGTCAAGGTTACCTGGTTTAACGATTAGGGAACTCAGTTATGTCGGTAAATGATCATAAATCTAGGTCGAGTTAACTAAACTAATCAGCCCCAACCCCTCTTTGTCCCACCCACTTTTTGAAACTGGAATGACCAGACTACTTTAAGCCCGGAGCAAGAAATTGTTTTCTGCTATCAGCTTCTACCCTTTACCTCGTAGCCTGTAGGCGACCCGGGATGCTTTCAGCGCCAACTTAATTATATGAAACGAGTGTTGTGTTTGGAAGCTCTTCAATGAGTTTGGCAACTGTTTTCCAGACCTTTGTTGTCTTGTTCCTCATTACTATTATGGGGAAAGAGTCCTTATTTTTCTACACTTTTGACGGTCTAGTATCTGTTGCTGAGGATATAGCCGGGACCTATTTCGGCTTGGTGATCCTGTATCAGTTTGATGTTTAAACTAGATTGTTGGCTTTTTATTAGCCTATGGTTCTCTTAATCTGAATTTCAATGTCCTAGACAGTTTGGTTCAAAATCTACAAGTGAAGTCAGCTTTAATTTTTGGTACATGTCCGAACCTGAAAAATGATTTTAATGTTTTCTGTTAAGTGTTATTCTAGGAGTAAGAACATCTCTATTTTTGGGTTGCACTGTTTTGATCTGCAAAGTTATGTATACTATAGACCTAAAAGTTGAAATTAATTATTGGAGTAACCCCTACAAGCTCGTACTTACATGTTTAGAAGTATCAAAGACACCACTTGATATATGAATCTCTAATATTGTGTTGTTGATACTGAACTTGAAATATATGCTTGTAGTCTTTGTGATGTTATCTAATTGCAAGTGAGAATCTGAGGTACTTTTATGGGAGTTGCTTTGGTTTGATGTTAAATTTTGAGGGGGGTTTTCTTAAAAAAAATTGATATGTAATCTGTATTTGGGAAGGAGAACCATTCATTGACAGGAAGCCGGTACCTTATGATCTCAAGTACTATAGTTCATGGATCATGATTTAGAACCACTGGAAAGGCATAGACATAGACTTGGATGACGACACAGAGAAGATCACAAATACCAAAATGGAGATTTCAGACACAGATGCTGCTGCTAGTGCTGATGAGATCCCGCACACTGATGTTGATGCTAATGAGATCCCGCACACTGATGTTGATGCTAATGAGAATTGTCTGCATGTCTGATCCTACTAAGATTCCAGTACCACCTTTCAACCTAGTGTGCAGACTTAGAAAGTCTCTTTATGGCCTGAAACAATCACCAAGAAACTGGTTTCATAAACTATCTCAGTCTCTTCTCAACCTATAGTTCACTCAATCAAGAGCTGACTACAGCTTATTTGTTAAGCAATCTGAGCAGTCAGTACTTCTGATACTAATCTATGTGATGACTTACTCATTTGTGGCAATGATATGTCACAAATCACTCACTTCCAGTTAATACTGTCACATATTTTTCATATGAGAGAACAGCAACAATATGGTGATTGTGTGACTCGCTGGTAATGTATCTCCCACCATAAAGCGATCTATTATGTTTTTATCTACTGCTAAAGATATCTGGTCAAATCTAGAAAAATGATTTTCACTTACTAATGGCTCTAGAAAGTACAAATTGAACAAAGATCTGTATGAAATTAAGCAGAATAATATGTCAATCAATAATATTATACTGCGATGAAGAGTGTTTGGGAAGAACTTGAAGCTTTAAACACTCTACCTACAGTATTTAATCTCATAGAGGAAGTGCAAAAACTCCTTCATACCATAACTGTTTATGAAGAAGAATCTAGGTTGTTCCAATTTTTAAATGGTTTAGATGAAATTTACAACGCTCAAAGGAGTCAACTACTCTTATTGGTCCCATTACCATCAGTGGAAATAGCCTCAGCATCACTTCAACAAGAAGAAGCCCAACGAGAAACGTTGAATCTCAGTAAGGTGGACCATGACATCTCTGCCATGTACAACAAAGCTCTACAGGATAGAACACATATCTGCACACCTTGTGGAGTTAAAGGCCACAAAAGTGAAAGATGTTGGACTGTTATAGGCTACCCAAGATGGCATCCAAAGAACCCTCAACAAAACCCTACAACATCTAGACCAAGACCTCAATCCAACAACACAAAATGGAGTTCTGGAGCCAAACACTCAAACAACAAGATGGCTGCTACAACAGTACAAGTATCAAGCCCTGTATCTACAGATAGTCTTTTTTCTCCACAACAACTGGAACAACTAGTCAAACTTATGCACTAAAGGCAAATTTAGATTCTTTGGTGCACATAGATATTTAGGGATCTTATAAAGTATGCACTAAAGGCAAATTTAGATTCTTTTTTACTATAGTTGATGATTATAGTCGAAATACTTGGGTGTACTTATTGCAACACAAATCTGATTCTTTAAAGACCTTAGAGGAATTTCTGCAGTATGTAAAAACTCACTTTAATAAGTCCATTAAGTACTTGAGGTCAGATAAGGCCTTGGAATTTGATGCTCATAGTTGTCAAAGGTTCTTTGCTAATCAAGAAATATTTCACCAAACTTCTTGTGTGAAAAGACCACAACAAAATGCTAGAGTTGAAAGGAAGCATAGGCATATACTAGAAATAGCAAGGGCAGTTAGATTCCAATCAGGGCTACCTCTTGAGTTTTGGGGTGATTGTGTGCTGACAGCTGTTCATGTAATTAGCAGGCTCCCAACCCCTGTCATAAACCACAAAACTCCTTATGAACTACTGTTTGAAGAGCCACCAATCTATGATCACCTGAAAATTTTTGGATGTTTGGAATTTGCTTATAATTCTGATTTCCCAACTGATAAATTTCAACCAAGAGGGGTTCCCTGTGTCCTGTTAGGATATCCTCATCTAAAGAAGGGATATAGACTTCTTAACCTATTAACAATTCAACCCTTTGTTTTAAGGGATGTCACCTTCCATGATTCTATATTCCCTTTCAATTCCAAGTCATCTAATATTTACATGGAACCCAAACCTTTACCTCATCAGCTATCTTCACCTCCTAACCCTACAGATGACCTACTATTTGAGTACTCAACCTCACACACTGATACTCCTATACCCACACCACATACCTCACCTACTTCACAAACACATAATACATCTCCACTTCATGTACTTGAACCTGCATCTCTAAGAAGATCATCAAGACTTCACCAAATTCCTGTCTGGCATCAGGATTATGTCACACAAAACCCAACACCTCACATTTCCAATTTAGCTGACACAAGTATTGCCCCTACATTTCACTGTTTCCTGTAACACTGGTCAAAAATCATGATCCGGTTCATTTCAAAGATGCTGTTAAACAACCTCATTGGGTCAAAGCTATGAATGATGAACTAACAGCTCTAGAGTCAAACAAGACTTAGGATATAACCACTTTACCTGCAGGAAAATCAGCCATTGGATGTAAATGGTTATTTAAAACCAAGTATAATCCAGATGGGTCAATAGAGAGATTCAAGTCTAGACTAGTAGTTCTTGACTATCATCAGAAATTTGGGGATACTTATTCTGAAATATTTGCTCCAGTGGCCAAGATGACCACTGTGAGAGCTATTTTGGCAGTAGCAGTTATCCAACAGTGGCATGCTTATCAGATGGACGTCACCAATGCATTTCTGCATGGTGACCTCCAAGAGACCATTTATATGAAACTTCCCAAAGGTTATACTGCTGTTGGCTCCAGAATTGTCTGCATGTCTGATCCTACTAAGATTCCAGTACCACCTTTCAACCTAGTGTGCAGACTTAGAAAGTCTCTTTATGGCATGAAACAATTACCAATAAACTGGTTTCATAAACTATCTCAGTCTCTTCTCAACCTATAGTTCACTCAATCAAGAGCTGACTACAGCTTATTTGTTAAGCAATCTGAGCAGTCAGTACTTCTGATACTAATCTATGTGATGACTTACTCATTTGTGGCAATGATATGTCACAAATCACTCACTTCCAGTCAATATTGTTACATATTTTTCATATGAAAACCTAGGGCCAGTGAGCTACTTTCCGGGTATTGAGATTAATAGATCTCAAGATGGTTTTTTCTTGTCCCAAAAGAAATATACAACTGATGTTCTGCAAGAATTTGGTATGGTGAATGTCAAGCCCCTACAACTACTAATGGATTGTCATCTAAAACTTACTCCAGACAAAGGAGATTTGCTACCTTCACCTACTACTTATCAAAGGCTATTAGGGAAACTGATATTGGTATCAAAAATCTATCCCCAGCTGTTCTGAATTGTGATAACCAAGTTGCTCCAGCTATAGCCGCAAATCCTGCCCTACACGAGAATACCAAACATGTCGACATTGACTGTCACTTTGTGAGAGATAAAATCAAAGAAGGATCCATCATCACTTCACAAGTATCATCTTCTGACCAAGTTGCAGATATCATGATTAAGATACTACCTGTCAAGCTACACAACAACCACAATGCCAAGCTTGGAAGTAACCCTCTCAAGCTTGCGGGGGAGTATTAAGGCCAACAAGAAATATTTCCAATTTCCTGTTTTTCCTATTTTCTGATTTGTCATATTTATCCTCTAGCACCAATGTGTCAAGGTGTCCATTCAGTTTGTTATAACCTTTTGTCCTCTACTGCAGCTATATATGTGCAGTCAAGAACCTTGTACTAGTATGATTGCTGAGACACAATATCAATATATTTTTCTGTGCTCATTCTATTTGCATCCAGTGATAATCATTTAGCTATCATCTATCTTCTTGATGAAGTTATCAGATTTCATTCTCACGTGTATCTTCCGGTGAAGGCTGTTGTTCTAAGGATAATCTATTGCCCACTAGACTAGGGTGATCTTGTACTTCTATTGTCCTGTATTTCTGTGATTGTGTAAGAAGTACAAAATGAACTGACCCAACATGTTTTCATGGAAGATACTTTTCCGTCTATATTGAAAAAAGCTTTTGAAGGTCCAATATTGATATTAACCAATTCTTGAATGCAGCATGCGTAATTACAATACCTCATACTTGACTTTCCACTATATTTCCCTATACTTGCTTCTGCTGCCTCAGCTGCAGCTTTCCGAATGTTCTTGGCCTTGGAAGAAGCTGGAACTGGAACCTCCATGCAGAGGCAGCAAAGTCAAGACAGGCATTTCAACCTCTGAGTACAATAGCTGCAACATCGTGAGCTCGAGCAGCCATTTCAACAGTGGGAAAGTTCCAAGCCAGATTCTCGAGTAAAACATTGTTGTTAATTCAACATTAGCAGCCATAGCAAAACATGGTTGCGAAAATGCCAACTCTGGTGATGATCTTTAACTTATTTCTGAGTGACTTTATTTCTTTGTTGTAATCATTAATCCCAAAAATGTACTTTTCTGAGAATAATGGCATCTGTAACATGAGTTAACCACAAAATATTGATTATTCAAAAGGGAGCATAATTAACTTAGGTGTAATTTAGGAGTCTAAAATGTCATTAGGGGCCTAATGAACGGGCACAACTGTAACTAAAAGACCTCCTACTTCATCAAAATATTAAATAAAAAAAAAATTGGAGGTCTATCACACTGATTAACATATCACATGAGATGCACAAATGTTCTTAATTATATGGCTAAAATTGTAGTAATTATTTGTCGACTGGTAGCTGAAAAAGGAAAGAAAGAGAAGATGTTCTTGTCATTTAGTTTACTGAGTTTTCATTTCATGAACTGCCATGCCTACTAATCCAAGATTTTGCAACTAAAACGCTATTTTGTCATGAACTACGTTTTTTGGTAAAGCGAATCTCTGAGTTTTCATCATTTAGCCTTCTTATCATATCTGTATCGGTATCCATTGGATTTGTTTTGTTTCTTATAACTGGTGCAACTGGATTTGCTACTTCAACAAAGTATTAAAAAACACAATTGGAGGCATGCATGTTCCTAAATTATATGACTAATGCTGTTTTTAGAAAAAAAAAATCAACTAGTTGCTGAAATAGGATAAAGAGAAAAGGCTCTTAACATTCAGTTTACTGAGCTTTCATGAACTGCCAGTGCCTACTAATTCAAGATTTTGTAACTAAAATGCTGCTTATATATATAGAAACCAGAGTTTGGGCAATGAACTATAATTTTTCGATACAACAAACCTCTGAGCTTAGATCATTTAGCCTTTTTATCATGTCTGTATTAATGGTATCCATGGGAACTATTTCTCCAAGCCTCTATCATACTTCTGGTACACAAAAACTACACATAAATAAAGTTTCTAGAGGTACAACTACTGTGTTCTGCTCTCCTGATCATCATGATCTGATTCAGATACCTAAAAACCTATCTTCAGGTCTAAATCTTTCTGCAAAGAATGGAAAATTCAGTGGTATAATTGAAAAGGAATCTGTGTTTCTTAATAGCCAGTCAAGTTCGAAAATGCAAGATGGTCTTGGTATCATTGAATTTTTTAGTGAAAAGAAGCTTCTTATAACCGGTGCAACTGGATTCTTAGCAAAAGGTACACTTTACTACGACGTATAAAAGGAGTAATAATTTCATTGTTCTGAACTTGTTTATTGTTTTAACTCGCTTCCTTATGTACAGTTCTTGTAGAGAAGATTTTGAGGACCATGCCTGAGGTGGGTAAGATATTTCTTCTTATCAAGGCCAAGAATGAAGAGGCTGCAGATGAAAGATTAATGAATGAAGTATGTATATTAATCGTTTTGTTTGGTTTTGCCGTTTCCCTGCATGCATGCATAAGAATATTAAGATTTAAGATTGTGAAGTACTTATGCATATTGCCTGCAACAGATCATAAATACAGAACTCTTCAAGTGTCTCCGACAGAAGCATGGAACATTTTATGAAAGATTTATGTTGAGCAAGTTGGTTCCGGTGGCTGGGAATATGTGTGAAACAAATATAGGCATGGAGGAAAATGTAGCCAATCTTATAGCAAGAGAAGTAGATGTAATCATCAATTCTGCAGCCACTACAGCATTTGATGAAAGGTAGCTAATTTGATTTTTAAATTGTTTCTTAGTTCTTTTGGGCTGAAGTAAGCATATAGATGTGGTTTGTGATCCTTCTGATTGTCTTATACATATTCTGCCAGGTTTGACCTTGCTCTTGATCTTAACACCAGAGGAGCTGCAGGGATTGTAAATTTCGCTAAGAAGTGTGAGAAGGTCAAGTTATACGTGCATTTATCAACAGGTAATATAATCAGGTTAAGGCTAGATCTGCCATTGACTACCAACAAGATTCATTACCAACATGGTGTATTAATTTTTTTGATTGCTACAGCTTATGCTACTAGAGAAAGTGAAGGAAAGATTGTTGAGGAGTCATTTGGAAAGGGACATTACATAGCAAGCAGTGCTGATATATATGAAGCACAACATAAACATGTCCATGGCTTGGACATTGAAGCTGAAATAAAGCTTGCTTTTGAAATGAAAGAATCATTCAAAGAAAAAGAAAATGAAAGTGATCAAAAACTTAAGGATTTGGGTATGAATAGGTAAGTGTACTGCTGCTATTCAGCTACATATATTGCAATATAAGTGTTTCAAGTCATGAGATTGCTGGCCCCGAGGATGACCTCATGAGACATGCCTGAAGTTAAAAGAAAACAAGTGTAGCATAAGTGTACTTAACCTCATGTAATTTGCCTGAGGACACCCTCCGGCCCAGTTTTCTCATTTCATCTCTTTCTGAAATTACAATTTATAGAAATTCTGATGGATCTCAGGGCACAGAAATACGGGTGGGCAAACACGTATTCCTTTACCAAGGCAATGGGTGAAATGGTGGTTGAAGATACGAAAGGCCACCTGCCTGTAATCATAATTCGGCCTAGTGTCATCGAAAGCACATTAAAAGAACCATTTCCGGGATGGATAGAAGGTAACAGGTAAGCAATGTATGTTGCAGAATGTCAGATTTTCACTAGCCCAAAAGAACAAGCTGATAAATTTAATTTTGAAAGAACAGAGCTTGAAAGATTTAACAATTGTATTCAAATAATAATATTCAGTAAATGCACAGGATGTTAGATCCATTTTTCCTCTTGTATGGAAAAGGGAAGCTCCCTGGTTTCTACATCAATCCCAACATGGCTGTGGATGTGGTAAGTTTTGTTAATTTCTTGTGTTTGCAAGACGCGTAAACTAGAAATAAATGGAGATCAGCACGATGAATGAACTATATATCAAATGCTAGTTTACATCCATGTACTACTAATTACAGGTACCAGCTGACATTGTTGTGAACTCAATATTAGCGGCCATAGCAAAACATGGCCGCGAAGAAAGTAGATCACTGGATGACGCCAATTCTAGTAGTGATGATCATGTCTACCAGATAACTTCATCATTTGCAAATCCTTTGATTGCCCGGGACTTGGCAGACATGGTGTATCAACACTTCAGCTCAAGTCCTTGCTTTGATAACGAAGAAAAATCGATCCACGTCTCACCATTCAAGTTATTCACCTCCCTAGAAGACATGTTATCTGCCATAGTGAACACTGGGGGTAAGAAATTAATTAGAAGAAGAGCAGTGGAACATTTTAAGTACATGGCTGATCTGTATCAACACTATTCCTTCTTTGGTGGAAGGTACCAGTCTAATTCTTCCTTAATTTTATACGAAAGCAAGCATCATTTTAAGTTTATCACCTATACTTGCAGGTTTGATAATAACAAAGCCGAGAAACTAATTAAGTGCATGTCTAAAGAAGAAAGAAAAGAGTTTGGACTGGATGTAGGTTCTATAGATTGGAAAGATTACTTTATAAGTGTCCATTTCCCTGGTATAAGGAAGCATGTAATGAAGGAGAACTGAAGTGGCTATGTTCAGAACACCACCTCAGTGCTTCACTGATCACTCCATATTATGATGCCTTCGCTCCGGCTGCTGCAAGAGCAGGGATATAGCGACCGTCACAATATTATCTCTTTCTTCGATTGTACTTTTGGCACCTTCTTGCAAAAATTCACTTCAATAATTAGCCCTCAAAGTTGCCAAACGAGTATAATTAAAATTAGATATGAAGATACATGTTTTTAGTAAGATATATTGCATTGTTTTCATTTAGGGAGGGTGTCAAAAAGTGTCAAAAATTGGTTATTTTGGTTAACACCCTTAAATCTCCGATGAATAGCCAACAAAAATGTCATGTCACGTCATGACACATGTCATTTTGACACCCTTTCTGACATCCATTGAACATTCTCTAATAATTATATCAAAATTTAGTAATATGGCCGAAACAAATAAAGGAGACAATTATTTTGGAACGAGAGACTAATTGAATAAGACTAATTATAAATGCTAGTTGTTGGTAGGTTTTAATTTTACATAAGTTTAAATACAAGTTGATCGATTTTGATTCTCATTTTCAACCGAATATAACCAATCTCTAAAACCGCAAATAAGCTGTGTTAAAATCTAAGAAGATATGCGATTATTTTTCATCTAATATATTGAACCGGGTCTCATTCATCATTGAACGACTTTAATTCAAGCTCCTAAACAACGCTCTGAAATACGTAAGCCGCTGGATTACTTAAAAAGAAAACTGCAGCTCTGCCTAAATTGCAACCAAAATATAAAGAACATATCAAAGTTTCACCCTTAAATATATGAAATACAATATTTTATAAGTGTGCCAAACATTTAAGTTGCTCCCAAGTAAAATTAGTTAAATGTCCACACCGACGATTTTTCAGCTAGTGTGCTAATTATTCTTGATGAAAATTTCAACCTAATCAGAATATATATACAGAGAAAAGTTATGCTGAGACCACATTTTTTTCATAAATTACTTATGTTCTGCAATCAAAACACTGTAAAATATATTATTTTGTTAAATATATTCTACGGATATCACTAATTCATTAAAATTGTTGAAAATCATTTAAATTTAATAAGTATTATGTGTATTAACTGCAATTTAAACAAATATTCTGCAAACTAAACATGTTTTGTAGAATAAAATATTTTGTAATGTTCTACATACAATACATGTACGATGTTCAAGATTTTGAATAAAATAATGATCTTTCTAGAATATTATTTCAAACAATACTTTTATACAAGATAAGATTTAAGTGGTCTCAGTGATTTTCAACAAAAACGTGGTCCCCATAAAACTTGTGTTAAATACTAACGGCAACAAAAAAAAGTCATGCAAATAACCAGGTTTTTAATGTACTTTAAAATAATAGCTCTGCGCAACACAGAAAATGAAATAATGCAGTAAAAATAAATGTTAATTAAAAAGGATAAGTAGGAGCTAAAAACTAAAAAGAGAAGAAATACTCAAAAAGAGAAAGAGTCTAGATATTGTTATTTATTACTCCCTCCGTCCCAAATTATCTGTCAAATTTAATTTTTTATGGTTAAATTGATCTAACTTTGATCATAAATAAAAACTCATTATTTCATTATTTTGAAAAACTGAAAATTGCATATTAAAGTATATTAAATGTACTTTCTAGTTATATAATTTTTGTACATATTTTCAATTATATACTATATTAAATTTTCAGACAAAATTAAGTCAATTTGATCACAAAAAATGGGCAGATAAATTGGCACCAAGGGAGTATTAGAAAAAGGGAAAGTAGGTGTTAAAAGTAGTCTCTTTCTCAAATACTCAGTCATGTCAACTTATTCATGATTTTGCAACTAAAATGCTATATATAGAGAATAACAGATAGCTAGAAATTTCACTTTGAAATAGTATCTGAGCTTTCAAAATCAGCAAAAAGTTTTATAAAACTAGCTATATACAGCCATGGGAACTGGTTTATTAAACCTCTTTCCTATGATTTCCAGTAGAAAAAGACTAAATATAACCAGAGTTTCGACTAAAATGTTCTTAAGAAACAAGACCAGTACTAATGTGTTCTTCTGTGTTAATCAGACCTCCAGAAACTTCTCATCTCGTCTTCGTTCGTGTGCAAATATGCATGAAAAGCACTCGGCAGTGCTTGCTAATGATCGGCTAAGTTCAAATGTGCATGATGGTGGGCTTGGAATCGCGGATTTTTTTAGTGGAAAGAAGCTGCTTATTACTGGCTACTGGATTCTTAGCAAAAGGTGCACTCTTCTTACTTCCATGGCAGTACAGTTCTTTTTATTTAAATTTACGGGTTTCAGTCTCTGACCTATTTATACACATGTAGTTTTCGTGGAGAAGATTCTGAGGACAATGCCAGAGGTGGATAAGATTTATTTGCTGATCAAAGCCAAGGATAAGGAGGCTGTAATGGAAAGATTAATGAATGAAGTATGTTGGACTAATCATTTTGCTTCATTTTGTAGTTAGCGCCCGTTTGGGAAATCTTAAAATAAGTAACTTATGACTTAAAATGAATAAGTAACTTATAAGTGATAAGTGGATAAATATTTATAAGTTATATAAGTGTTTGGATAATTTTACTTATAAGTCAGAAATTTTTTTATTTAAATAAATCAAAATAAATAATTTTTAAATATAATCATCTTATTTCGTGAATTTTAGATTATATTAACATTTTAAAATTTATTTTTTAAAACTTGAGTTAATGAAAAGGCAAACAAATCAAAATAAGTTGAGAAAAAGTATGTCGTTGCTAACATTCAACTTATCAGCTTATAAGTTGAAAATTCGACTTATAAGTTAGGGCGACAAACACTCCTTGATAAGTACTTACGAGTTTATAAGTTAATAAGCTACTTATATTAAGTTGCCAAACATGCCCTTAATGTGCATGCATAAGAAATTAAGGATATTATGGTTCCGTTTGGTATTGCTGTTACACACAGCTACATCAGTTTTTTGGTGAAAAGCTTTAAGAAAGGTGTTTGGTAAATTCTAAAAGCCGTTGTCTGGGACAGGGCTCTTGGTCCAAAAGCTGCTTTTGCAGAAAATATGCATAAATTAAAAAAATTACCAAACAATCATCTAATTTTCCTGACAGCACTTTTTTCACCAGCACTTTTTCCCACAGCACAGCAGTTTTTAACAGCAATACCAAACAGACTCTAAAGATTGTGGAGTAGTAATGCATATTGTCTGCAACAGATTGTAAACACAGAACTTTTCAAGTGTCTACGAGAAGAGCACGAGACGTTCTTCAAAGAATTTATCTTGAACAAGTTGGTTCCTGAGGTTGGCAATATGTGTGAAACAAATTTAGGTATAGAGGAAGATGTAGCTAACAGTATAGCAAAAGAAGTGGACGTTATCATCAACTCTGCAGCCACTACAGCATTCGACGAAAGGTACCTAGTTATTGTCTTGAGCTGGACGAAGAATTTGTTTCATCCTTCTGATTGTCTTGTTATCTTCCAGGTTTGATGTTGCTCTTGATCTTAACACAGTAGGTGCTGCACGGATTGTTAATTTTGCTAAGAAGTGCGAAAAGCTCAAGTTATACGTGCATATATCAACAGGTAATCACTCAAGTTCATACATCATTAGTCATGAAATTACATAAGCAAGGGTCTAGAGATAGAACTAGAGTTCAGTTTTAATTTGTCAATCTTTCTGCTGGTTCAGCTTATGCTTCTAGACAAAGTGAAGGAAAGATCATTGAACAGTCTTTCGGTAAAGGGCACTATGTAGCAAGCAGTTCTGATATACTTGCAGCACCACATAAACTTATCCATGGCTTGGACATTGCAGCTGAAATCAAGCTTGCATCAGAAATGAAAAAATCTTTCAAAGAAAATGAAATTGATCAAAAACTCAAGGATTTAGGTATGAGTAGGTAAGTATGTAGCCTCTGTCTCAGTCTCGTATCTTCAATAAAAAAATTAAAAAAAAAATTAATTCAAGTACTTAAGGATGGAGCAGGGCACAGAAATACCAGTGGCCAAACACCTATGCCTTCACAAAAGCAATGGGTGAAATGGTAGTTGAAGATATAAAAGGACACCTACCTGTGATCATAATCCGGCCTAGTATCATCGAAAGCACTTCAAAAGAACCATTTCCAGGTTGGATAGAAGGTAACAGGTGATTAACTGCAGCACGACTCGTGACCTTAAAAAATGATAATGATAATGATAATGAATTTCAAGATATTTTTGTATCTGCACAGGATGATAGATCCAATTATGCTCTTGTATGGAAAAGGGAAGCTTCCTGGTTTTTACTCAGACCCCAATATTGCTTTGGATGTGGTAATTATTTTAAATATCTTCTAGAGATAGATGAAACATGATCTCTTAACCTGCAAGACCAAACTAGTATAAATTGTAATTAGCACCTTCTGAAAAATATCAACTGAAACTTTAAAATCTGCATGAATAGAGGACTGCACTTCTTACATTCATAGACTACTTATTACAGATACCGGTTGACATTGTGGTCAATTCAACATTAGCGGCCATTGCAAAACATGGTCGCGAGGAAAGTAAACCAGAAGATAACGATTCTAGAGATGATCACGTGTACCAGATTACCTCATCTGTGGCAAATCCTTTAATTTGCCGGGACTTGTTGGACATGGCCTATCAGCATTTCAGTCTATTTCCTTGCTTGGATCACATGGAAAATCCGATCCACATTTCAGCATTCAAGTTCTTCACATCTCTAGAAGATTTTTTGTCTGAAATGAAGAATACTATTGGTAATGAAAAGATCTCCCCGAGAAAGGAACTTATTAGAAGGAAATCAATGGAACATTTCAAGTACTTTGCTGAACTATATCAACCGTATTCCTTCTTTGATGGAAGGTACCAGTCTGATTCAAACCACTAAGTAATATCAGTCTTCCTCAATACATTTAAACAAAGCATACCTTAATACAAAAAATAACAAATGCAGGTTTGATAATAACGGAGTTGAGAAACTAATGAAGTGCTTGTCCGAGAAAGAAAGAAAAGAGTTTGGATTCGATGTAAGTTCTATAGATTGGAAAGATTACTTTATAAGTGTCCATTTTCCAGGTATAAGGAAGCATGTAATGAAGGAGAGAGTGTTGCAATTCAAATCCTTGCAGAATTCATAGATTCACCAACTTAATGCAGTCAAGAAACAAACTTCTTGAAGCTCCGGATAGTGTGTAGTAAAGTGAAAGAAGTAAAAATGCAGCAGCTTTATATTGTGTCTTGATAAGATGAACATTTGGATGAGATCCCAATATTGCTTTGGATGTGGTAATTCTTTTAAATATGTTCTACTTGAGATAGATGAAACATGAAGTCCTCGATGGATGAGTTAACTCGTAATCAACACGATATAAGAAATACGTTGAAGCTTAAAAATCTGCATCAATAGCAGAATGCACTTAATTCTGACATTCATATGAGTACTACTTATTACAGATACCAGTTAGACATTTTGGTAAATTCAACATTAGCGTCCATTGCAAAACATGGTCGCAAGGAAAGTGAACCAGAAGACAGCAATTATAGTGATGATCGCGTGTACCAGATTACCTCATCTGTTGTGAATCATTTGATTTGCCAGGACTTGTCAGACCTGACCTATCAGCATTTCAGCCTATTCCCTTTGCTTTGATCACATGGAGAATCCAATCCGCATTTCAGCGTTCAAGTTCTTCACATCCATAAAAGATTTTTTGTCTGACATGAAGAACATTAATGGTAATCATGAAAAGTTTTCCCTGAGAAAGGAACTTATTAGAAGAAAATCAATGGAACATTTTAAGTACTTTGCTGAATTAAATCAACCTTATACCTGTTTTAAAGGAAGGTATTCAAACCTCTACTAAATTTCAATGCAAGTAGAGTCTTCAAAGACATATAAATAAATCATAACCTAATACAAAACTGACATATCTTTTAAGACTCGCATATAAATGCAGGTTTGACAACAACGGGGTTGAGAAACTTTTGGATTCGATGTAGGTTCTACAGATTGGAAAGATTACATTATAAGTGTCCATCTTCCAGGTATAAGGAAGCATGTGATGAAGGAGAGATTGCCTGTCACAATTCAAACCCTTGAAGAATAATAGCTGTATTGTTCAGAATTCACAGATTCACCAGCTTCATCCAGTCAAGAAACAAACTTCCTGAAGGTCTGGATACTAAGCTTGTCAAGTATAAGCAGCAGCAGGATCAAATAGACCACAGCTGGCTCGACGATAAGATGTATAAATATGTGGTTGTGTGAAGCAAAGTGAAAGAAGTAAAATGCAGCAGCTATATATTGTGTCTTGATAAGATGAACATTTGCAAGTAAAAGAAGACTAGTAGCTAGTATAGATAAGGTTGAACCTTTGTGGACAAAATAAAGCTAGCTGTAGAGAAAACTTAGTATGCTAATGATGCTCATCAGCTCATCTATGATCCAACTATACTAGTACATTCATAGTTATTATGCTTGCATTGCACTGCTTGCTTGCATGCATTCTCTTCTCTTATATCCTTCTTCTGATTGCAACTTATATAACCTTTAGTTTCATCGCTATCTGTCAGTGTTCTAAAAATCCCGATTTTCTTGGCAAAAAAAAAAAAAAAATCCCGATTTTTAAAAAAATTCCAGATTAATCCTTAAAAAATATTTGACCGATCTATTTTCTCAAATCCGATTAATATTTATAAATTATTTTTGAATTAAATATTTTATAATAAATAAGGTAAATATATTAAATATTAATAAAATATTTAAATATATCCGATTTTTGTTCCGATTAATCGCTCTCATTAATCCCCGATTTGTCGATTAATCCCTAGTCGGTACCTAAATCGATAAGTACTGATTATCAATTTTTATAACCACGCTATGTGTATCATTCTTTATATTATTTTAGAATATTGATACTTGAACACGTATTCATGTTCACAGTTTCTTAGCTAGCCTAAGCAATTGATTTGGTCAACAAGTTCATACTCCGGGTCAGATAATTAAAGAAACAATTTGCATATCAAGATCAAAAAGGCATATCTTGTAATTAGGATCCAAAGCATTTCATCAAAAAGGCATCTTTTGGATTATAGGACCTTGTAAACTAATCATATTCTCTCTCTTTTTTAATATAGAAAAATGCACAATTATTGCAGTTCGCAAGAGATTAGTCATTGAAAGATCATTAGGTTATAAGCTTGATGTGTGTATATTAATTTATTAGATAGATAAATTTCAACTTAAGGTTCATATTCTCTGTTATAGAAATCGGCCGATTTTTCAAAAATCGCCGATAAATTGCACAAAAAATTTGTCCGATTTGACCGATTTTCGATAAATCATCCGATTTTTTAAAAATCGTCCGATAAATCGCAAATCAGTATATCAACCAAATAATCCCGGTTTCTGAAATTTGTAACACTGATGCGTGATGTTACACATGAAACTTTGGGTCAAGTAGCTTAATTTATAATGTCAGCCAAAAGGTTTCTTTTGGCTTATATGGGGTATCTTGTTTATGCGGACGGCTGGATAATATATAAATTATTTGAAGACAAATGAGAAATAATTATATTCTATAAAATTAGTAATTCAATATTGAGTAAAATAGTCATTTTTCTGAGTAATGCAAGTATTGTTAAGGGAAGGAATTTAGGTTCATTTTTTACAAATATAAAAGTTTACTGTAAAAAAAATTATATAATCTATGACAAAAAACAACTATCTAAAATCTCAAGATATATAAGACTTGATTGTATTTTATTCATAATAATTGTGAGAAATCTCACGATATCAAAAAAATACCTTTATCGGGTATTTATAATAATTTTGAAAATTATTGACATGTAGTACTTCAATAAAAAGTAAGGTCCTTATTCCACATTAGATAATAAGTACTCTCTCTGTCCTTTTAATTTATTAAGATTTGAAATGAAGTGTTTAACACGTATTTTAAGTATTCTATCTATTATAGTTATATATATTATTTTTAAATTCTCTTTTCTAAATAAATATTAAATATTTAAATTTTTATTAAAATAATAAATTAATATATGAAATAATTTAACAAGAATAGATAACTATCTTAACAATCCTTATTGAAAATGATCTTAAACTCCATTTGACAATGATAAATCAAACGAGGCAGCCACTTTGTAAGGAATAATATGAATGCATACGAGTGCATAATTAGAGAAATATCGTGCTGAAACCCTAAAATTCTCTCAACCTTGAAGCAGTCTCCCTATCATTTTTGAGGGGTTTTCATCGGCTTTTACCGGTGGAAAGCCCCGATCTATTCTTCTTTTTATTATTGTTGATTCATCTCTTAGTCCATCTGTTGTTAATCTTCAATAATTTCCCAATTCATTTGGGTTTTGCTTGTCTCTATCTGTGAGAGTTTGGTTTTACAGTACATCATGCCCGAGATTAGAGATCTGCGGAATTTTCATGGTGTTGATTCGGTGATAAAGGTTTTTATGGTGATACATTTGTGGTCGATTGCTCAAAATAACAATTGGAGAATTAAATCATGTATGTATCAGTTCAAAAAATCGCTTGGTTGTCTATCCAATAAATAAGGATTCAACAGTGATATAAATTTTGTGTTTGTTCAATTTCAATCAAATGTGTAGATGATGTATGATTTTCATTATTGAATTATTTTCATTTTAAAAAAAAAGAAATATAATAGTTCTAGCATAGTATATCACACAAAAGGCGTCGTTTGGGCTTATACGACCTTGTAATTAAACTAATAATTAACATGTTAATGATAATCTACATTATTAAGAAAAGATACAATAATGGAGCAATCTGAAAGAGATAGGTTACCTAAAGTTTAGAGTTTAGCTCAAGTGGATGTTAGAACGTAATTATCACTTACCAACTTGTTTATTAAACTAATTAGCTAGAGATTAGAGATTATTAGCTAAATGACGTGAGGTGGGGTTCTTTATATGTCAGCAAAAAGGCATCTTTTGGATTATATACACACCTTATTCCATATATACAAAAAGTCATCAGAATAGTTGTAAAACTCTAGAATATTAAAAAAAAAATTCGAATTAATTTTTGTGTAGATATTGTATGTTTGATGCATTGAGTAATGTTTGGTGTTTGTGTTAATAAATCTAGAGTCGACAATTTCGTACACGACACGATAACACGACATGAAAACGATACAAAAATAACGGATTTGGTTTGACATTTTCGGTACACGAACAGGGTTTGGTTTCACATTTTTGGTACACGAACAAGAAAGTACACAGATGAATTTAGTGTCGGTTTTGGATTTACACTTCGGTACACGACACGAAACGAAAGTACACGAAATAAATAAATATTTGAATAAATTTATCAAAATTATATGATGCATATCTCTTACAATAATATTTTACATATAATATTTACGGAAAATAGATATAAAATAGATTCAAATTTAAATTTCATAAGAATGGACTGCACTCGAGTCTTTATGACTCATTAACTTAAAATTCGACTAATAAAAACTTAATATTTAAATATATATTTTTTTATCCTTATTTTATTATTAATTTTATCCGAAATGAAGGTACGAACACGAAACGAAATGAAATGAACATATAAAACTCATATTTGCCAACTTTCTTATAATAAAACGAGAATACACGTGCATTCATATCTGTTTACAAATTAAAATAAGATTAATATCACGTCACATTATTCGAAATAAATTATGAAAATCGATTTGAGGTACGTAGTACTAGTGGTCATGCTCAATAATTATGTCATCGCTGTATCTAATGCGCGAGTCAACCTGACGAAGGTCAGTCACTATGTATGAAGCTTTGATTTTGAGATTTAGTTTTTGGGTTTGTCTGGAGAGTTACTGAGGGTCTTCCACGTGGCAATATCTGGTGAGTTTAAAATCTTCCTTGTCGGATGTTTGACCTAGTAAGACGCACAGATGACATTGTTCACTACTATAGTACTATGAGAATGAGGTGAGAAAGATGAGACAATGACTAACTTCTTAAATTTACAGCTTATTTAATCACTAATTTCGATAAATTTGTTCTCGTCAACTTTTGTATAGTGGAGTTGGTTAGAGTTTGTTCTGGTGGACGGAGGGAGTAAAAATTAGATCAAGTCATCTATGTTCAATGATTCAAGGAATGTCCTTCTCCAGGAATTTTGGCTGAAAGGTTCATAAAACTTGATGCAGCATCAGCAATTTTGACACATTAATGTCCTACTGTGTCAACCTTGATTAACACTGTTATTACTACTAAGTACTCCCTCCGTCCCTAAAAACGTTTTCTATTTGTGTTCGACACGTTTGTCAATGCACACTTTTGATTGTTACTCCCTCCGTCCCTAAAAACGTTTCCTATTTGTGTTGGACACGTTTGTCAATGCACACTTTTGATTGTTAATATCTTTAAATTCGTATTAGTATTAAATATAAAAATTTCACTGTATTAAAGTACTGATAAACACGAATCCAACGAGATCACTCATGATTATGTTTGATATTATAGATTAAACGTAAATTAGTAGTCAATCGCTTACCGTGAACAGTACCGAAAGTCAAATTAGGCAACGTTTAACGGGACGGAGAGAGTAATATTTTTAATTTTATATTAGTATTAAATATAAAAACTTCATTGTATTAAAGTACTCATAAATACGAATCCAACAAAATCACTCATTACTATATTTGATCTTATAGATTAGACGTAAATTAGTAGTCAATCGCTTACCATGAATAGTACAAAAAATCAAAACGGGAAGATCATTTTGGGACGGAGGGAGTACTCTATTGAACCAGTCAGTCTGTGCTGGCCTCCCCCAAATTATTAGATAGAAATTACTTAAGTGTGTACTTAATGTTAATTAACTCTATGGTGAATGTTGCATAAAAAAATTCACCGGAAACTTTCAAACACAAAACAACAAAAACCATTCATCAACTAGCCCTTCTCCTAGGATACTCAGACCTATATATATGTACACAACATTCACAACAATAACAAGAACATCAAGACAACTCTTGTTCTCCTAGATTTATTTTCATTTTCAATCTGAATTTCTGCGTATCGATCGATAAAATGGAAATTCAGTTCCAACTACAGAAAAACAAAGTGACCAAGTTCAAGGGGAGAAATAACAAGAACAGCAACAAAAACAAATTTGTTGGTGTTAGACAGAGGCCTTCTGGAAGATGGGTAGCTGAAATCAAAGACACTACTCAGAAAATAAGGATGTGGCTCGGAACATTTGAAACAGCTGAAGAGGCTGCTCGTGCTTACGATGAAGCTGCTTGTCTGCTTCGTGGATCCAATACTCGTACAAATTTTGTTACTCATGTTAAACCTAATTCTCCTCTTGCTTCCCGCATTCAGAATCTTCTGAAAAACAAAAAAACCACTGAAAAACCCCGAAAAAACGTTGTTACTACTACCACCTCGACCACCTCCACCACCACGACCACCACCACTACTAGTAGTACTTCTACTAGTAGTCAGAGTGATTCTGACTCATGTGAGAAGGTGTTTGAACAAGCTCAGTTGTTTGATGATGCATACAGGCCTGATTTAAGCGATTTCGATATGAAACCTAATGATATGCCTTGGGGTTTCGAGAATTGTGGGATGATCAATAGGTTTCCACTAGCACAAGAAATGTTGCAGATGCCAAATACTGTGAACCTGCTGTCGAGTACTAATATCGAATTTCCAGATTTCGAAAGGATGAAGGTTGAACGACAGATTTCGGCATCTCTGTATGCTATGAATGGTGTTCAAGAGTACATGAACACAGTTCATGATCCTTATGAAGCTATCTGGGATCTTCCTTCTTTGTATTTTTAGTTTCGAATTTTGTTAATCTGCGAAAATTATCACAATCATCTCTTCTGTTCCTCCCTCTCTGTTTCTGGTGAAAAAATGAATGTGCAAATATATCACTTGTGTTCTTGATTGCCATTATTGGTTTAGTTAAGATTCCTGAAAATTAAATACTCTCTCTCGGTCCCTTCCAATTGTTTACATTTATGAGAAAGTGTCTGGCATGTATTTTAAGGTGCATAAAAAATATAGTTATGTCACTTATTTTTACATTTTTCTTTTTCTGAATAAAAGTTGAATGTTTTAATTTTTATTCAGAAAAACAAAATTATAAAAAAAATTACATAACTATACTTTTTATGTACCTTAAAATGCGTGTTGGACACTCTCTAAAAAACGTAAACAATTGAAAGGGACGGAGGGAGTATATTGGAATTAGTTTTTGAATCTTGCAAACATCCTTGTAAAAAGCGGAAATCGCTATTGTTCGGTATAGCAACCTTTTAGTTATTAATCGGATAATCGGTGATTAATCAGAATATTAATCGGTTGTGTTTAATAAAATATAAAAATAATTAATTTACTAAACTAAATATATTATAAAAAAAAGGTGTAGTGATTAATCGAATTATAAAATCAAATCGGCACAATATATTAAAATAATTAATCGGATAATTAATCGATAAAATCGGTGATTTTTAGATTGTATGCGTGGTTTATGGTTTAGAATAGAAAGTCTCAACTCAATCATCTTCTTCTATTCCTCGGAGGGTTATGTTTGTTATTTAAATCGGACAAGTTGCAATTTAAAATGCAGTTAGGTAACTTGTTTATAGATGTGTCCAATAGAATTGCACCTAACTTATTAAAAATTTGCATTAATTAAGTTTGTAAAATTATTATTCATATGAGTGTCTTATTTGAAAACCAAAGACTAATAAGTGACAGGAAGAAAATAATTCTCTCGTGTAGGACTACAGGTTCACATCCTTATTTCATTTTTCAAACATTAGTGAAATTAACTAATTATTTTTTAATGATACTTGGCAGCAGTGTTGTAAAAATAGGTGTAGTGACTGGGATATTCGTGATGTATTTATATGATAAATAAAGTATAGTTCTTATACTATTACGTGGGTTTTTGTAAATAAAATAAAAAGATAAATGATTTTGTGGAATATGTAAAAATTTATGTGAAATAGTAATAGGGAACATGTAAAATCTCGTTCCAGTTTGATGAGTCGGCTAAGGGCGTAAGCTGTGATTGTCGAACAGTCAGGTAGAACGGGACCCGTTATTCAAAGGATGGATCAAATGAGTAGGATTAAGATAATAGAACTTGAGAATTATAATGTGGTGTGATGAATGTGAAGACCTCTATGTGTCTCTGCGATTTGAGTGTATTACAAAAAAGTTATTTTTGATAATTTATTTATCAAGTAATTGTTACTCGCGTAATCAGTAATTAAAAAAAAGAATTATGCGCTAAGGTGTAAAAATGTGAATTGTGGTGCCTAGTGTTATGTGAATATGTGTTATTTGTGAGTACGTGTTTGAATTTTGAATTCGTGAGCTTTAAATGTTTTAAAAAAAGATTTATTTGATTTAAATAAGAATTTAATGGTCCTTATATATTTTTTATTAAATAATTGAAATGTGATCAAGGTGCGAAATTTATTTTATTAGCTATGGAATAATTCCAGATACTTTTTAAAAATTATAGTTGGATTTATTTGGATGTTCTGATATTTTAAAATGATTTTATGAAGTTTATTTCAATTATTTGGGATTTATTTATAAAATCCATAATAAATTATCTATTTGCTCAAAAAATTATTTAAAAATTTGAATAAAGAGCTAATTTCATATCCTTTATTTTAAAAATAAGAGTGGTGTTATTTTCATATTTGTAAGATAGTTTATATTATCATAATTGCTTAGTGTGTTAAAGAATTAGAAAAAGAAAAAAAATCAGAAATTAAATTTGCTAATTACAAATTTGCCCTTGGCAAATATATATACCTTCACTCTCTCCCTTTCTTTTTCTTTTTCACCCTGTTATCTCACTCACACTCTCACTCACTCTCTATCTCGCTCTCTCGACTCTCTCTCTCTTGGTATCTCCCTCTCTCCTCTGTTTTCTTCGATTCTCTCAGCAAAACTCAAATCCAACTTAGGATTTGAGCTTCTCTTATCTTATATGTATACATACACAGTTGCATGTGTATGTGTGTGTTTGTGTTTGGTCCAAATGGTGATATCTTCTCGGTTTCTTGTTTCAATTTGGATTTCTATTTTGATTTTTACTGAAATTTGTTGTTGAATAATTGCATGTTAGTTGTTGTGATTTAGTTTGAGAAAAATTGGCGAGATTTCGGTTGGAGGCCGGTTGGGCAGCCCCGAACCCTTATCGCCATCGGCGGTGAACTCCGATGAGTCGGTGGTGGGCTATGCTGTCGTTACTGAGCCCGTGAAAATCATAAAAAATTGTTTATTTAGGTGCATATCGAAGTGTATATGTGATTTGGATTATTTTTTCAAGTTTGCAAGTTTTGGTTTGAGTTATGTGAAGAATTTGATTTATAAAGTTTCATTCATGGGTTTTTGATTCGGATTAGGATTGGTTTATGAATTAAAAGTATGCATGTCAAGTTTGTGTGAATGCATGTCGATTTTGGTTCGAAAAACCCATGTGAAGCTTCGATTTTTAGGAAATTAGTTCGAAATTATTTGATAAGTTCGATCGATATAATGTTGTACACTAGGTTAGTTTGAAATTAAGTTTAGTCTTGATTGAAGAACATGCATGTATGAAACGTGAGTTTTGATTACAAATTTAACTTATAATTCGGTTTAAAAGTGAATAAAGAATTGAGTTCATGGATTTGATCCTCGTGTTAAAAATATGATTTGATTTAGTGAGTCGTTATATTGATATTGGTATAAGTCGAGTTGCATGTTATATTTTCGAAATATGTCGAGTTAAGGTCTCAAGTATTAAAGAGTAATTGGTTGAGCGATTGATAATTTATAACTAGGACATGTGATAAAAACTAGTTGGATCGTTGATTGTTGTGATTTATGGATTGTTTAGTATAAAGGGTAAACGTAATTATGAATACGTCATGTCCGACTCTCGACGAGTCAGTAAATAGATTGTATATGGTATCGAGTTATTTGAAATCGATGATTATGTGTTAAGTGTAAAGTTCTGAAATAATTGGTGTTATAAAGAATATAAAGGTATATCTTATTATGTGCTACATGATATGGATATGTATATAAGATAAGTGTTTATCGCGTTTGGGGTAGAAATTAGACGTTTTGAGAAATGTCAGGAATCGATCAAGTACCTAATTAGAGTTTTGTGTTGTATTGTAGATTTGGATAGCGGAGGCATTCGGGCTAGTAAAGGAAAGGAAGTTTTAGGTGGAAGTAGCTCAGGTTCCATTAAACAGAAAAGTATTTTTTGGCAAATAACTCTGCCTTCTATTATGAATCGTTTACAGAAAGACTATTGTTGATGCAATGATAGAGTACAGGTTCTTATGAAACTTGTTATTGATTCTTATGAAACCCCTATAATTGTTCTTTGCGATAAGTCCGTTATCATTCCTTGTAACAACCCTAATGGTAAACCCTTGCTCAAGTACATATACCCCACCCTTGTGTTTGATAACTTATAATCCCTTAGCCCAAAGAGAGTCTTTACAAGTTTTTCATATGTTACATCTTGATAACCTAGATTCCTTGATAATCCTTAAGCCTTGTTACGTATCGTTCTTTGGAACTATCCTTATTGCGAGCTTATACACTTGTTTAAAGTCTGATCAATATCTTTAATTGATGATCCCTGCTTACTCTCGATTTATTCACTTTCCTTGAATTCTTGAACTGGACTTAAGAATGATTTTTGACTTGAAAGAGTCCAAACAATTTCATTTATCGGTAATGTTAAAACTGAATTTAGATAAACTTTCTTGTATTCCAACACAAAGGTTTTTTAGATGAATTCCTTGAAGATTGGATATAGACGTAAGAGGCTAGTGGGACTAGTCCATTCATATAAGAGGCTAGCGGGGCTAGTCCATTATAAGGCTGAAATAATGTCATGGGTACCTTAATGACCGGATGGAAGTCAGTACGGGCTGATCACTCGTATTACATTTAAAAGACAGATATTCCAATTGATGGTTCTTTAATAATTTATAAAAGAAGTAGTGTATATCTTTGATAAAGCAACTTGCTTAATTACTTGAAATGAAACAAAATGAGTAGTATCTTCTTTAATTCGGACAGGATATTAAGGCCAATAAAAAAATCTTGACCTATTTTCGGTCAGGGTCTTGGCCGAAAGATTCCTGACCGAAAAACTCACGAGGAGAGTAATTGGGACCTTAATTCGGTCAAGATATCAAGGCCAATAAAAATCATGACCTAATTTCGGTCAGGATCCTTACCGAAAAACCCACGATCAGAACATTTGGGACCTTAATTCGGTAAGAAAAATGACAGGGAAAATCCTGACCGAAAATCGGCCAGGATTCTGGCCGAAAATCTTGCCACAAAGGCTCCACGATCTGAAATAATGGAAGCTTAATTCGGTTAGAAGAAACCATAAAGCAAAAATCCTGACTAAAAATCGGTTAGGATCCTGGTCGAAAATCCTGCCCCAAAGGCCCCACGAACAGGATAAATGGAGGCTTAATTCGGTCAGAAAAGTGACAGGGAAAATCCTGACCAAAATTCGGTCAGGATCCTGACCGAAAATTCCTGACCTATAAGTATAACCCCACGACCAAAACTTATGGGGGCATAATTCGACGAGGATCCTGGTCGAATAAGGAGTCCTGGTCGAAATTATATATATATATATATATAAAGAGGAAGAAAATAAAGGAAACTTTGGAGGATATTTTCTGAAAATTAGAAATAATCCTGAAAATTAAGGGAAATTCCAAAAGATCAAGGAAAATTCCTGAAAATAAAGGAAAAAATCCTGAAAAATGCCAGAAAATCCCTAAAAATAGGAATAAGGTAAGAAAATAAATATGGAAATTTCAGAAAATATCTCGAAGCCTCGTATAAGGTAAATCGTTGTAAATGTGTAGGTCGCTCCACACTTTACGTTGAAAACGATACCTTGTGAGGGAATAAATAAACTTAACTTCTACGAAATCTTGTACAATTTCCCAAAGTTAAGGGGCAAATGATAGGGGGTAAAATAAACCATGGTTGCGTAATTAATATCACATTAATTATTTTCAGTTTGGGCTGTTAATAAAACCCATTCAAAGGGCCAAAACTCTGAATATTAATTAATTTCATAATTAATTATATGGGAAAAATAAGTTGATAAGTAAAGTCCAACTAAGGATACAATTCCTTAAGATTGGCCTCCAAAAAACCTCATGGAATAAAGAATCAATTTCCTGCATTTTAGGACTTCAAAGTCCACTCTAAATCTGTGACTTGTCCACCAAGTCTCCTAATCCTAATCATATTCAAGTTATCCCATGCCTATATAAGGGGTCACATACCACAAACCAGAACTACGTTATTTGACTTGATCATTGACAAATCGCAAGATACGTAGGCATCTTGTAAAGGCAGATTGAGTCGCGAAACACGAGAGCAGTCAAATAGAGGCTTGAAGCTAACGAACCCTAACATTAAATACACTCTAGTTTATTACCAAAAACATTGTCCAATTTGACTTTTATACGTAATTTAAGATTCATTGACTGCAAATTTTCGTTAATTATTTTTCATTTCTTTTGTGAACAAAAAGTTTAAGATTTACATTTTCATTCAATTTTTTTTAAATAATCAAAAAAAATATACAGTCAAAATACCTTAAAATACGTGTAAAAGTTAAAATGGACAATTATTTTGAGATGAAAGGAGTAGTAGACATTGTCATATACACATTCTTATCCGTCCATAATGCAAATAACATCACATAATTAACAAACCATCCATTCGTACACCTATAACTCAAATCCTAAAAAAGTTCCATTGAACTATATATATAATATTGATCTGCAAATGAACAGAATCGTACGCACACGTGAATAAAATTTACGATCAACTTATTTAAGTGAATTCGATTATGTTCAACTATAGCTCTCCTATAACCTAACTTCTTAGATTCACAATTTTTAAATATTAAATTTATTCACGCTTCAACAAATACATAATTACACAATCCATTGTCAACAAATATTTTTTTTTTTTGACTAATTTTGGCTTATAGCCTTACAAATGAGTATCTGTTCTCAACAATTTTCGGGGTGAGCCAGGATCGAACCCAGGATCTGGGAAGACAGAGGATAAGCCCTTTACCACTTGAGCTATCCAACCGTGCTCCATTGTCAACAAATATTAGTTTAGTTCGTGAAATGAAGAACAGTAGTTATAGCCTTATAGGCTTATAGCCCTAGGACCTCAAGTCCATGGGCCGGGCTTGTGTGGGCTAAAACCCAACCCAACTTAACTAAACTAAACAAACCAGAGTCTCCAAGTCCAGCCCATTACACAACCAGAATCTATCTAATCCAATCTATACTTACAATCACACACAAACACACATACTTACATCTCTTCAACTACATATAAAATCGTGGTCATAAGCTTCTCCCCAAAAAATCTAACAAAAACAAAACAACAACCTTTTTAATCAAACATTTTTATTAGTTTAATTAAATTAATAAAATTAATATTCCGATGTCGAAATCGACGGCTACTACTACACCTTTGATTCTTGTCTTTTTCTCGGCCATTTTCACGGCGAGCTCCGGCGATTCGCCGCCGGCGATGTGTCCGGTACAGCCCAATTTCTTGATCAGCACTCTCAATTCTCAGTGCCCTTTTCATTTCTCGCCTAATTCGCCTCTCCAGGTATTTTTATTTATTTATTTGTGTTTTAATTTAATGTTTTTGTTGTAAAGTTTTGATTTTTAGTTGATTGAGAGTGTTTGTGATGGTTGTGATGTTTTTATTTATTAATTTGTGTTTTGATTTAATGTTGTTTTTGGGTTTTTGTTGTAAAGTTTTGATTTTTTTAGTTGATTTTAAGTGTTTGTGATGTTTGTTTTGGGTTTGGGTTGTGGTGAATTTGGTGTGATTGGAAAGTCAACGATTTGGTTGAGTTTTCGGAGTTTCGGGTTTAGGGTTGGTGATTTTGTAGGTTTTAGTGAAATTGGGGGATTTTTAATTGGATTGGGAGAGAAGAGGTACAGGTTTAGCCTTTTATTTAGGTAAAGAAAGAAAAAGGTAGAGTCTTTACGAGAATTGGGAGTGGCATAGTGGTTGCAAAGCTGCTTGTACTGCCTAGAATATTGGTATACTGGTTGCAAAGCTGCTTGTACTGCCTAGAATATCCCTGTCTAACCCTCTATGTAAAATTTAATATTTATTGAATTTAACTGCCAAGAAAAGGATCAAGCTTTTGACTTTTTATGTATGTTGTTTAGGATGGGGAAGAGATGGATATATAAGTTGGTATTAGGGCTTTACTAGGCAATGTTTATTCTTTCATGTGTTGTGCGTTGTTTTTCATTTTACATTCGGTAGTGATAGTGTATAGTTTTTGAGCTAAGATGTATACGTTATGCAATGCAGGACCGTAGAAGTATAGCTGTTACTAGTTCCCCTTTTCTACGAAGTTGCATAATTTATTTAAATTAGGTATTAAATCCGCAAGACACAACAATTCAAATAATACTCTGATTGTGTTGACATTATCGTCCTAGATATGCTCGTATCTGGATTTTGGACTGAATAGAGTATAGGAATGCCCTCAATGCGGAAAGTAAGTATATCTTATAAATATAGTCAATTAAAAAAAAATATTAGTCCTTGTGAGCCGATTGCGACCAGTGACTTGTATGTGGCTGTTCGGCAACTGTATTTCCGGACTTAAGGTATCATGTTCAGGAGGTGTGAAATATTATAGATTTTTCTGAAAACAATGGAAGTATAGATTGTGGCAATTTTCTTCTTCTCTTTAAAGCGAGACCTTTAATGCCTTTCCCATTTACCAGCTATGTTACCCGTACTCGGGTATGAGTGTCGGACACGGGTTCGTATCCAAGTGTCGGACTCGACAATATTCTGAAAAATTTACATATTTTCTGTCTAAAATAAGTGTCCAAGTGTCTATACCCAGGTCCGAATGTCGAGTGTCCGACACGGGTAATCGAAGCAAAATGAAGAGTCCGGGTAACTAAGTTTACCAGTGAGTTACTCAAGCAGATGATAGTCAACCTACAGCTGTCTAGAGATAATTACTCACAATATACCCATCTAAGAAGTGAAATACAATAATCCGACCATTGGTTATAATCATGATGATTTAAAATATAAATAAATAAAGCAGCTACACTGTGGCAAAAAAAATAAAAATTAAGCAGCTACACATGGAAGAATTAAGGACTTATGGACAATATCGGCATACACTTGTGAAAACACCGCGGTCATATGCTCTGCCATTGTTTTTGGTTTTCGGAAACATGTGAGAAAAGCTTTAAGGTTTGCAATTCGGGACCAAGTAGTGCGATATATGGTCTTATGAACTAAAGGCAAAGGCAAGCTCACAAGGTTGTGTTTTGTTGTGATGTACCCAACTGCTTTAAGCTCTTATCTGTCAGTGGCTATTGTCTGTTCATTGGGTATAAGGTATGGCCGAGAGGCAATATTGGGTTTTGCTCTTTTGGGATTTCTAAAATATTGAAGAACAGATTAATAGTGAAGTTTAACCAAGCTCTTGCAAATCTAGTAATGCATCATCTCATCCTAAGAGTCTAAGACTATAGTTTGGGTGCTCAAACCCAAAACAACTAAACAAAACAAATTTGACCTTACAATTTCAGCTCGCTCCAGAAACAGTCAGAATATAAAATATTATACAAATATACAATCATACAAACATAATCAACTATATACAGGTCGATGTTGTAAGCTTTTCCCCTTAAATCTAATAAAAACATATTAAATTTAGGTGTAGAGTTCTTTTCTAACGGTGGAGCAAAAAGTGTACCACATTTGTTAATATTAGAATTATAATAATATTGGTAGTTGATTATATTTAGTAGTGTAATAATTTGGTGGTTGCAATAAATGTAAGACAAGCTTTTGATATTTGCAACTCAGGAAGAAGTAGTGCAGTATATTGTCTAGTGAACTAAAGGCAGAGGTATGCTGACAAAGTGGTGTGCGTTGTTGTGATGTACTTGATTACTTTAGGCTATTATTTAATCAGTGGATGTTCTGTTTGTATGTTCTGTTCATTGGGTACAGTGTTCGACTGAGAGGCAATATTGAGTCTTGCTCTTTTGGTTTTTACAAAACATTGAAGAACAGATAGTTGTGGTATGGCCTGGGGTCACCTCGGCCAGCGAATAAGCTAGTCAACCTCAGGAACTACCATGTCTGCGAAGTTCTATGACCTGATAATAGATAGTCTGTTTAATTTGGATAACTAGTCTGTTTAATTTGGATAGCTAATCTCTTTAGAGAACTTGTTATTGATTTGTACTCCATGATATTGTGTAACTAGTCATTAAATGAGTGAAACTGGTAGGGTTTTTTTTTCTATTTACAAGAAAAAGGAAAATGAGCAACAGAAGATTGGTGTCCTTGTCATGACTTAACTGTTTATCTACTGCAATTTGGTTGATCTAGTCCCTGTATCTTTGTTTCCTTAATACCTGAGCGAGTTGCTGAACCATGTATATTTTTACTCTGTTTTTTCTTTTATCTTTTAAAAGTCTTTACTCCCGACACCTATCCTTCTTGGCATGTTTAATGAACTCTCCAGTTGCCTCACCTTTGGTCCCCGCAAGGGGTTCTCGGTAAAAGGAACCAGATGTCATTGTCATCAGCATTTCTTTTCTTATCCTCTATGATGTATGATGATATATATTACAAATGTGTAAGTATGCTTTCTTTTCTCAGGTGGGAAGTGATTTTCTTGACAGAATATTGAATTCCAAGGGTAATAATGCGTACATTTCTGTACTTTTTTATGCTTCTTGGTGTCCGTTTTCACATAATGTCCGGTTGACATTTAGAACCTTGAGTGCCATGTTTCCCCATATTGAACATCTGGAGGTTGAAGAATCCTCAGTGGTTCCAAGGTGATATGTTCACTTAACTTCGCTCAATGAAAAATCACCCCATTTTTTGTTTTATCTAGTTAATTCCTTGTCTCGCTAATACAGCTCCCTATAGTTTTCGTTCTGTTTCGTAGAAGTAAATAAAATTTTCTTGGTTCAGAGCATGTTACTGCTAATTTAACTCTCCCTGAACCATGCCTAACAGTTTACATGTTAATGTTTATGTATACCTTAATCTTTAGTACACTAACTAGAAATGCTAATGAGGTCGAGAATTTCAGGACTTGTGAAAAAAACATAAGATGTAGATTTATTTATTTGTATCAGATTAGTGTTTTTTAAAGAAATAGACAGTGATATATCATCCCTTTCCGCTGTTACTATTGAATCAGGATCCTAGTACATTCTGTTTGCTTTTTCACCATAAATTTTTTCTTTTCTCAATTGACTCCTGTTACCAGAGAACTAGAATATGTTTGTTGATTACTTTCTGGTGTTAAGAATAAAAAAAAACTTAAAAAAATAATTCGCAAAAGAATAAAAGAAAAGTTAATTTATAAATTTTTGGTGTTTCCTTAGTAGTCAAGGTTGACTTGATTCTGAACTTTCCGTTAAACCGACTATGGTAATTAATATTTATTAAGGGGTAATATATAAAATCCGTGTATAAGATAAGCGGGAGAAGGAAAGACTTCCTAATAGAAGCACAAACTTGAAGTAAAAAAGAAAAGAAAAACTAGATTACTGCTTGAAATTAATTAAAAAACTACTGCTGAACCCGCCAAATTAATTATATGATGCTATATTTTTCGTTGGGCTGGTATTAATATTTAAATTTAATTTTTTTATGACTTGGTCATTTTATTTCTGCAATGGTGGTTCTAATGCAGCGTACTTTCAAGATACAGGGTACATAGCTTTCCTACAATATTAATGGTGAAGCAGACATCGAAATTTCGATATCTGGGTGCAAAAGATCTTAAAACTCTTGTAAGATTTTACAGAAAAACAACAGGCAAGTTACTCCAATGCAACATATCAATTTACTCTTTTAACCCCTATAATTTGCTCTTTACAGTACACACTAAAATAGGTTTCCATGGTCCATGGAAACACATTTCTTCTTCCATAATTTGTGTTTAGACAGCTCCTTTTAGTCACTAGAGTATATTGCAACTGTTAGTTCCTTATTAGAGGCGAAGCCTTGGGTACTTAAACTAGTTTTCTAATTGAGTTTCATGCATTTGATTGCTATTATTTTTAGGGTGGGAGCCAATTCAATATGTTGATATGGAGCAACCTATTAGTTCGGAAGTCAGTGGGGAGTTTGTTATGCGGTCATGGGTAGGCTCATCACCATCCGAGATTCTGAAAAGGGAACCTTACTTGGTACTCTCGTTGCTGTTTCTATGTTTAGCAGTATTGATAAATGCACTACCAAAGGTCTTATTACACTTCAAACCTTTGTGGGTGGCGTATGGACCACATTTGAACTTGGGGATATTTGGAGAGACCAGCCAGATATTGGGACGCCTCCTTCAGATGATCAATATAAAGATGATTTGGACCAAATTGAAACTATGTAAAACCAGTAGCTTCTATCAATGTGCTAAAAAATTGAAGAATGCTCGTGTTTGGGCTTCTTCTCTGCCTTCTGTCTCTTTGGGGAAAACCTCATCATCTAAGTCTGAATCATAGTCTGGCCTGCAAACTTGTATCATAGTCTGTTTGAGGAGGTAGAATTTCTCAAGTTCTAATAAAACAGATTTCTGAGGGAGCTCTACGCTCCCTAACCCATCATCCTTCCCCTCTCATTCCAGAATGAATTTTTTTTCCCATCTTGTTTAGTTACAAAGTCCTCCAATCCTAAATCACGACCACCGGTTGATGATAGTGTTGTAGTTTTGGGTGGTTTCTTTTAGGAAGGAGCGTAGGCAAAGCTTGTAAATTTAGACCAGCTTCTTTTTTGCACGAAACATCTGTTTCGTTTTCTTATAGAAACAGTTGGATAATTATCTAAACATGTATTTCCTCGCAAGGTATCTAGTATATATGTCCCATGTACAAGTTTACGTCTCATCCTCCTTGTCTTATGCTCCCAATCAATTCCGTAGGTTACCATTAGTGATTGAAACTTTACGTTTAACCCGTACTTATGCCATATGCTTCAATTAGTCATAAACGTTATAGCGAAATGCTCGTATAGATGTCAGAGTTACAACTAAGAACGATATTTTTCGATATTTTTGTACTAGACTCTTGTTACAGACTTCACCGTGATGGATTTCATGTCTGTCTATGTACGTTACCTATGGCCTGTATCTGTCACAATCTCTTCTCTAATCAAATTAGGTTGCTGCTTTTTTGTCCACAATAATAATGCTATTATTATGGTCCACACGTAATTGCATTTTTGTTATTTAACAGTCTCCCCTTGTATTATTATTTTGTGACTTTTAATTTAACTGTTTCCATCTTTATCAATGGTAGTTTAGCTTAGATTGATTCTGCAAAACACCCATAAGCTCCAAACAATCCTTTATAATTTATTTTGTATTAGTAATTTAAACATTTATATATTGATATGTCGAAAGGAAGGGTAAGACTGTGTATATCGAGATTGAAGTTTGAACTTGTAGTGTAGCGACAATTTACTAGAAGGGAAGGGTAAGACTGCATATATCGGAATTCAGATCAAAATTAATCTCGAAAAAGCTACATATTGGTCATGATTTTACTTTACAAAAATAATACTCCCCTTCGTCCCTTTCAATTGTTATTATTTTTTCAATTGTTATCATTTTTGGGAGTGTGTTTGACACGCATTTTAAAATGAATAAAAAGTACTCCCTCCATCTCATATTACGTGTCTTCTTTGGATTTGTGTCGGTTAAATTGACTTAAATTTGACTAAAATTTATTAATAATTTATAATTGAACAAAATAAAAAAATTACATCACCGGAAAGTAGATTTAATCTACTTTAATCTATAATTTTTAGTTTTTTGAAATAATATACTAGTAATATTTAATCGTTAGTCAAAAGTTGATAAATTTGACTTTTATAATGTGACATATGAGATGAAGGGAGTACTTCCTCCCTTCCCCTGGGATGTATACGTGCACTGTTTGCATGTATTTCAATTCTTCTATAGAATATAGTTTCATAATGTTTTTTTTCAAAAAAAAAAATCAATAAAAGTTTAAACATAAAACATTTATTAAAAAAAAATTAAAAAAATATTATGGAATTATAATTTAAAAGAGTATTGAAAATCGTGCCGAAAAGTGATGTATAGAATTCAATGGGACAGAGGGAGTATAGTTTTATAATTTTTTTAAGAAAATTTATTTTTCTGAATAAAAGTATAAATATTCTATTTTTATTTAAAAAAAGGAAATTTTTGAAAAAAAATTATAAAATTATATTTTCTATTAATCTAAAAATAGTGCATGTATTTCAATTCTTCTATAGAATATAGTTTCATAATAATTTTTTTTAAAAAAAAATCAATAACAGTTTACACATAAAACATTTATTCAAAAAAAAATTAAAAAAAATATTATGGAATTATAATTTAAAAGAGTATTGAAAAGTGTGCCGAAAAATGATGTATAAAATTCAATGGGACAGAGGGAGTATAGTTTTATAATTTTTTAAGAAAATTTATTTTTCTGAATAAAAGTATAAACATTTTATTTTTATTCAAAAAAAAGGAAAATTTTGAAAAAAAATTATAAAATTATATTTTCTATTAATCTAAAAATGCGTGTTGAAAACTCTGTTAAATACGAAACAAACATGACTAGTTGTGTTTATTTTAGTGATTTAGTAATATTTTGATTGAAGTGTCGGTTGCTTTTATTTTTTATTGGCTAGCATAAACTTGAAGGTGACGCATGGGATATACTGTGCGTGTCTATATTTACACCCATACTATTTGTTAAAGCGTGGCACGCCCATTGTACGCAAAGTTTTGCAAGTAACAAAAAAGTATCTTCACAAGATGTTTTTGCTTTTTCGGACAAAAATGTTGAATTTTTCTTTGTCCTAGTATTAGATTTATACTGTTCGACTCTTGTTTCGATCTAGTCAAATTAAGTTTTTCGGATAACTTATATGATTTACATTGTTCGACTCTTGTTCCGATCTTTTCGAATTAACTCGTCCAATTGACTCATATCGAAAAGCGTCCAAATGACTGGTACGATTTATACTGTTCGATCCTTGTTCTGATCGTATCTAATTAACTAGCGTAAATGACATGTATGATTTATTATGTTCAACCCTTGTTCCGATCGTGTTTAATTAACTCAAATGACTCGTATTGAAAAGAACGCGTTGATCGTTAAATCTATGATATATTATAATAACCGGAATGAGATATAATTTGGTTCAACGGTTATTCCCTAATTTTGGTTATTAAAAAAATAAATAAATAGTGTTAATATGGCTTATAACCTTACAAATGAGTATTTGTACTTGGGACGACAGAAACCACTTGAGCTATCCAACCGCACTCTACTAAACTATTAACTTAAACGACTAGATATAGTATACTTGTTCTACTGAACTAGGACCACAAGTTATCCTGTTATTTTTATTATAAATTTATAGTTATTATATATTTATATAAATATTTTAAAAATATAATATGAAGGGATAAATAAAAAAAATTAAATATTAACGGGAACCCGAACAGCGCACGGGATTTAAACTAAGTAAATTAAAACATTTTTGCTAAATACATTTGTTTTCTGGAAAATAAAAATTATGAAGTTGGGCATGAGACAAGTGTACAAGTATTTGCAAGATACTAGAGCATGGACACTTGTATGGCTTTCACTTTCATCCTTTTCATCTTTTCTTTTTCTCCTTCAAACAGCTCATATCAACTATCAAGTATACTCTTCCAAGCAATTTACACTTTGAAACCATCTTCTCATAGAAGTTTAATTTCAATATTTTACAAGAACATATTATAAGCATTTAACTTGCTTTCATCTTATCCTGCAACATGTGATATACTAGTGTTAAGCATCCAGAAACAGTCCAACAACAGAGTCTTTAGAACCAATCCTTACTCCTACATTATAATTTAAACTATTGCTCATCTTTATCCACATCAACAATAAACCAATGAAAGTTGCATGTACCCCTCGCACCCCTTGCGGGAGGTCAACTACATAACCAAAAGCATGTATAAAACGAGATTCGGTACACAGATCGATTGTTGGAGCATATGATGTAGTCACAAAAACACAAACTAAGACGATTTTGCGGTTTTTTTATACTGCAGTTTACGTTTGTCAGGGAACGGTATCTTGACCGTATATAAAATTATAAACATATATTAAAAGCAATATTTTTTGAAGTTTGAAGTAAGATGTCTTCCTAGTGGTCCCATCTGTCCACCTATTAGAATTTAGAAAAGTAAACCTCTCAAATTCACATTAATATCTTCCAAGACAGTAGCTACAATCTTCACTCCAAGAGCAAAAGGACACCTTTGAGGTGGCCTCCTCCTTGTGAAGTGAAGTTGCACACAACACTTCATGAAAGCCACCTTCATTGAATTCAATAATTCATCACAAGTCCTCAAAACCCAAGTTTAGATCCACCCTATAAATATACTTGTACTCTCTAACTTTCTATGCTAAAAATGGATCTTGATGAGTGGGAGTTCATTTCTGATGATGCCTTTCTTGAGTTATATGAGGATGAGGGCCAAAAATTCTTTCCAAGAACTTATGTGAAAGACTCTTCTAAGAGTGTTTTCAACCGCTATTTTGATGATACCTCATCTTCAAAATCCCAACAATTTGTCGAAAAAACAGACCTGCCTAGACTACCAAAACAACTTGTTCCTTTCCCAGTTGAGTTTCAGCCAAATACTCAAGAAAACCATGATCAAGAACATGTGAAACAAGTCATTATTGAGGATTCTAGTGAGACTCGTCTCGTGGTAAACGCGATCACTGAGGAAATCAAGTCTCCGGCTTCATTAAAAGTTGATCAAGACTTTGTACCAAGGGTTGTGTTCAAGAAAATGAATGAAAATGATTATGGGATTGATATCAAAGTGGAGTCACCGAAGTCTGGTAGCAGGGGAGTAGTGCCTCAGATCGAGGCGAATAAGTTTCAGTTTGAGGAGACACCTGATGATCAGACAGTTGAAACAATGACTAAGAAAGATCAAGAACATGATGCTGTCAACATGTGGAAATGGAGCTTAACTGGCGTAGGAGCTATATGTTCTTTTGGTGTTGCTGCTGCTGCTACCATTTGTATCATCATTCTTGGAAACAGTCAGCAACAGCGAAAACATCAAAAGCTTCAGTTCAAGATCTATGCTGATGACAAGGTTAGTGAATTTTCTACAAACATCAGTTACTAAACTTTGTAAGTTGTACACAAGGGAGGGATGAGGATCGGATCTGAGTTCATTTCAACACCGCGGATATGCCTGGACCATTAGGCTATATCGGATTAAGTTAACTAACTCAATTTATATTTTTTACAGAAGATCAAGGAAGTGGTTAATCAGACAAGCAGATTGAATGATGCAATGTCAGCAGCTAGAGGACTTCCCATTGCAAGAGCTCACATAACATATGGCGGTTACTATGATGGTTTCTAAACCGATCTTCTCGATAAATATGTCACTCTGTGCCTAAATAATGTATAAAATTATGTATATAGAATCTGCATATCTTCTGCAACTTGTTCAGTTTAGATCACTTGTTCTGCAAATAGTCTCTTTTAGAAGCATGAGGTGGTTGCTTATCAGTTGCAACTTATTTTGTGTTGTATTGAGCTTCTGCTGGAATTGATTAGTGATTGTAAGGAAGCACCATTAGGTAATGTAAGATTTTTATCTTAACGTGCTCGTTTCAAAGTACAATTATCACATTTATCGCGATATTTACAAACATCTGGAAGCTCAAACCCGCAAGATCAGATACTAATCTGGAAACACAATTTTTAAATGAGAAAGAAGAGATTTCAAACCATACGCAAGCAAAAAATTGACAGATGCTAAAATTCTAACCGAATATAGATATTTTAGCAAGCTTTGATAGGGAAAGAAAGGGACTGATTTAACAAACCAACCCAAATTTTAATTTTATTGCAGAAATGATATTTTTAAGTGCCTTCTGTGATCTGTCTTGTGTCCCCAAACCTTCTGTCTTCTGGTTGGTTGTTGTTCATCTGATGATCTGAACTTGTTCCCTCAGTTCTTCGAGTAGCAAGGTGAGTAAGCAAATCCTCATCGCGCTTAACATTGTCACTGGTTCAACGTGAGAGCTTTAGTCCGATTTCTGGTTATGCTAGCTAACTACTGAAATGAGTAAAATTTCATTGACAGAACTCATTGTAATTTCCTCAGTAGAAATACTCGCGTAACTTGAAAAGACTCGACTCCTCAATCAAATTCTGATACAAAGTTTTTCTTGTCAGGTGAATTAGTACATAGCAATCAACTATCACTACCATATTAATCACTAGAATGGCACAACCTGAAAGCCATATTTTTAGTAGTAGTCTTCTTTATCTAATAATTCTCGAGGAACACGAGAATCAAACGCAAAACGATATTGTATAACTTCAATTTGGTCTCTACCTGAGATATTTATTTGTTTGAACTAAAGAAAATAACATCAAGGCCAAATAGCATTATCCAAAACGAATCAAACATATCAATATGTCTTGTTCAGAGGTCAAGTATGAGAATGGAGATAAGCATGCAACATTACTTTTGGCATGATTCAGAATATATAATAAGAAAACACAATGCATTGAACATCTAAAATAAATTTCAGTACTACAGATAGATGTATAGCTGGGAGAATTATCTTGTTTTGTACTACAGATACCTTGGCAATAGAAATATCAGTACAGCTCCTATGCGTAAACTTAGAATTAATCAGATTAAGGCAGTGATTACTATCTTAGATGCCTAGAAAAATTTGACACGCGACTACTGGACACGACTTAAGCCTGTAACGTGTTGTGACAGCATCGCTGAGAGGGTCCGAGGGCAGAGCAATTCACCCTGGATTTAGTACAGATTCGGTGTAGACAAATTGTCGATCCACATTAAGATTTACTGTTTTACGAGTACTACTCTAGGCTCGGATTAGTTACTGTTGTTTGGTTTCTAACAACCATAACTTAAGGAACTATTATCCTTATCATGTATTCTAGTTCTGCTTTGGCCTTTTGAGTCCAGAAAAGCTGCAAAGCCTATTTTTTGCAAGTAAAAGAAGAGAAACAGCATCAAGGCCAAATAGCATTATCCAAAAGGAATCAAACATATCAATATGTCTTGTTCAGAGGTCAAGTATGAGAATGGAGGTCAAGTAAAAAGCTTATTTCCCAACATAATAAGAAAACACAATGCATTGAACATCTAAAATAAATTAAGATTACAAAAAGATAAGTTAAATAGCAATATCAGCAAGATAATAATGTGTACTTCTTTTCGTCTCTTCAATGTTGTCTCCTGCCTTCTCTTTGATGTCTTCGATTTCCTCTCTTGTTGCCTGTAGAGCAGTTACCATCGAAGCCACGAACAGGCTTCTTAGAATATTTTCTAAAAGAAACAACCAACTTCTCATTACTTGTCGCATCTTCAACTTGTTCACCCTCTGGCTCTTCATGGTCCAGTGTCTTTGTAAACTCTAGTTCACAATCAGTCTCGATTAAAGACACAGCCTTCTTTGGCCTCGCTTCAACAATATTGAGGCAATAAGTCTGATTTTCATGATTTACCCTAATAGTATCTCCAGTAGTAACACATGCAAAGCCTTTCAAGATTTTTTCCATGGATTCTCTCTGATTCGAAAGATTCATGATAAATTCAGTACTATGTGGTTGTATTTTCAACAATGTGCCTCTCGGAAGAGTAGCACACTCAAAGTTAGCAAGCTGACCTTTTTGTAACAGTAAACTATTCATCATCCAGTTAGGAAGATACACATTACCCTCGTCTTCAATATACTCTAGAACTCCACAATGCGAGTATTTACACACCAAGGGGTTTATGATCTTAAAAGCATTAGGGTATTCAAAATTTCTCATGGATATGACTGCCTCAAGAGCAGATTTAGGCATCATAATTTTGTTACCATCTTCACAATCAAACTTGTTTATATGCGAGAATGGATAACATCGATAATGTAAACTAGGCTTTGATTTATCATCCCTGAAACGAGGCTTTGATCTGTCACCATCCTTGTTTCCTTGATCATGCATATCGTAGTTGAAGTTAGGCCTCGATGATCTATCACGAGCTTTTCTTCCATGATCCTGCATGTAGCTAGGCTTGGACGATAGATCACGAGCCTTTTTACGATGATCAGACTTGTCAGCATCTAGGTTTTCTACCCACCGAATAAATTGAGCAAGATGTACTCGTAAATCCTTGTACACTATCTTAACAGGCTTTATAATTTTGTTGAAGTCCGAAAAGGGAAGACATTGAGGGGGAGAGCTAGGCTTTACAATCCTTGTACTAGGTTTTGATGCATAACAAGGAGCATGCAGAGACCTTGATTTAGATGTATAACAAGCTTTTGATGAAGGAGCATGCAGAGATCTTGATTTAGACGTATAACAAGCTTTTGATGAAGGAACATGCAGAGATCTTGATCTCGAATAACAAGCTTTTGGTGAAGGAGCATCTAGAGACCTTGATCTTCTAGCCATTGCTTGAAATTTGTGTGAGAAGGTGGATGATGAAACTGAAGAAGCATGTCTGAGGAGTTCATGTATTTATAAGAAAGGAGTTATATGAAACAAATTTGTGTTAGGATTTTAATTTTTTAAAGTACTTGATCAAGCAACTACAGTATAAAGAAACTTAGATATAATTGAATTTGAATCTTATATTATAGAATTAGAATTTAAAAAAAATATATAAATAGAATTAGGATTTGTATTTGTATTTATTCGAAAGCAGGTAATATTTTTATTTTTTTATCGTAGGTAACCCGCAGCCGCTACCCTTTGGGTGCGCACTGCGTGAGCCCGTACGTGAACCAAGGTAAACCGCATTTAAGCGACAGACTCTGACTCAGGAGGCATAATCATAAATTCTCCTCCCGTGGGATTCGAACATGTGACCAAGAGGACAATTTTCCTCTCTTTAACCAACTGAGCCAACCCTTGCGGGCAAAGCAGGTAATATTTGAATACACTTCTGTAGAAAATCTCAATATTGCCCTCTGTTTAATTTGATTGTGAACAGTGAACCAGTCTGATTATTACAGTTTTAATGATGTTTATACGAATATCTAAAAGCTCAAACCTGCAGTATGTTACCAATAGAAAATGTTTTAAATTAAATTTCAGAACTGAGGTTTAAAATTTGGGAGAGAGAATTTTTGATTTGAGCAATAAGTCATGTTTCTTATATAATCAGAGTTTGTCATGCGGTTTATAGTTTCACGTGATTTACAGGCTATTGCAGAGTATTGCTTGAACTTGAACATCTGGATTGTACTCGGTGCGCATCCCAAGAATAGCGGCTGCGGGTCCTTTATGATAAAAAAAATCATGATACAACAAAAACTCAATGCATTGAAAATCTGAAATATATTAAAATAGCAAAATATAATCAAACCGCATCTACGTTTCGCGATTATCGTCAAAATCCGGAAAACCGGTTTTGAGTGAATATGTATTAAGAAAAAGCCCAAACTTTTCAGAGTGGGCTGAAACCTGTTATGGCATTTAGATAGGAAATAGTTTGGGCTGCCAGCTTTGAATGACCTGTTATGATATAACTGTGAGATTGATTTTGATCTCCTGTCCTGCATAATCACATGGTGTATTGAATTAGGATTTTAAAGGATTTTTTTTCATTTACAAAATCTGGTGATATTTAATCAGAATTTTAAATTATGCTTAAAATTTTGAAGGTATTTAACTGGGATTATTTAAAATCCATTAAAATCTGATGGTATTCATATGCTGACGGATTTTTTTGTACTTCATAAAATGATGGATTTTGTGGCATTATTTAAGGTATTTTATGGTTTTTGAAATCCCATCATAATTCATGAGAGTTTGAAGGATTGTATTTAAATCCTAAAGACTTTTCATCAACTATACGACATTTTATCTAGAATCCGCGTAAAATTAAAATCTGATATAATCCATTAAAACTCGGGTCTTGCACCAAAATACCCACCATTTTGAAAAATCTACCTATTGGCGGGATGTTCCGCCTTTTTTACCCACTGCATACGCATGTGGGGGATGCGAATTTAATTTTTAAAATTTTAACAAAGAATACGCATGTTCAACATGCGTATTCACTTTTTGTTTTTTTATGAATACGCATGTTGAACAAGCGTATTCTTTGTAAAATCAAAAGTGAATACGCATGTTCAACATACGTATTCTTTGTTAAAATTAAAATGGCTGTATACGCATCTCTGAAATGCGTATTTCGTGGGTATTTTGGGCGGTTCGCACGCATCTGGGCATTTTGGCAGTTGAAGGTGGAAACTGGTGTATTTTGGGCATTTTTTCATAAAACTCATGAATTATACATTAAAATCCTAATTCAATACACCCCGTTAGGTTCATTTGTATTTTATGTACGGAGAATATGGAGAATAGGAAGTCTAATATTTTAAGATATTTAACTTCATATGAGGGGTCTTTTAACTTTGTTTTCTTTGTAATTTGGGACAGACGGAGTAATTTGCTAAACATTTTTTATCAAACAAAGGAAAAAGAAGTTGTCTGGCCTGCATTGACGCAGTAATCTGCAGATCACTCATTTGTCTTCTCCGATTAAGCTCAAGATCACTCGTTTGTCTTCTCCGATTAAGCTCAAAATAGACATTAAGCCACCGACAATATTAGTTATCATCACCATATATATACAAGAGCTAAGTTAAAAATCACAACTGATGGCTTTTCAGTTAAGTAGCTAGGATAAATTATTGTTTTCATTTTGTTTTGATATATGTAAATAATGATATGGAATAACTACATTCCGGGGTCGTCGTAAGTAATTTACACTACAAGAAAAACATGTTTTTTTAATTAATGAATCGGAATAAAATGTCGTATTGAAACGCTTTTTGAAAGCATGTATTACAATAGTTAGGGAGATTTTGACATAGGAAAATGTTATTTCCAGAGCTATTTCTTTATATCCAGAGCAACATGAGTGTGAGAAGACAAAACTGTCCTCCCTGCATTTACAATCAAAGCCCTGAAAAATATTAATGTAAGGGTAATTTGGTCTTTTCGCATTATTTTGCTCTGGAAACAAAAAAAGAACTCTGAAAATAACATTTCCCTTAACATAATGCAACAATACTCAATTACTATTACACTAGTCGAAAGTTAGTGTTACAATAAAAATGCTGGAGTTGCAATTGTAACGCTCACAATCAGAAGATTCCCAAAAGTGTTATAATTAGTAGCAATTATAACGCTCACAAACGCAACGCACTTTACTATTATAATAGCTCTGTTATAACAGATTTAAGGTCTATTGTAACATCAGAGAGGAGAGCGTTACAATTGACCATCTATGACGTAGTGGAAAAATTCTATAATCATTAGAAAATACCTCATTTGTGTTTGATTTCATGAAACAAAGAATTCAATCTGTTAGTTAGTACGTTTAATTTAATTTGTTACCCAAAATCGCAAACAGCTAATTGCAAATTAGAACCGATTGTAATTTCAAAATTCAATGTACAAACTACAAAGATAATATGTGCACTGCAAGATAAGCTCTGCTTGATTTCATAAACTGGAGCTTAAACATTATACATGCAACTGGAACAAAAAAGAACTAGGTTCATCCTTAATTACATGAGTTTATTAGACTAAGCTCACTCAACTTGAAACTCCAGATCTGAGAGCTTTCCACAGATACTTTCCACTTGCCATGTCAACAAATACCCAGAATCCATTTTGCATCATCTGTTTATCAAACAACATATATTTAGTTAAAAATCATGTTATTAATCTTATTAACGGGGTTGAAATTTTATGATTCAAACGAACCTCGGTTGTTCATCATATTAAGTAAAAGTTCATCTAAAATCTTAAGATACCATAGAACTCAGCAGAATAGAATCTTATGTTATTCGACGGTATAAATTACTTCCACCAACATTATTAGAATCATTAATTTGTTAATCGGACACCAAGATTTCAACTCAAGTTAACATAAACGAGAACACGAGACATTGTTGTATTGTATATGATAAGTAACCGGTTCATCTAAAACGTATCAGAACAAAAACAGTATAAATGATGATCATACCTTCGTGATATTGTGTTCTTGTCGATCATTTTCCGAGCCCTTAACATCTTCAGAATCCTCAGAGAACAAAGAATCAGTAGCTGCACTAGTGCCAACAGATTTCCATGCAACAAACCCTGCCAAAATCACCGAGAAGAACACCAGAAAGAACCTCATGGGACACATCTTCAGACAACTTAAGAAAAATGGATCAGTGCTAATCAAAGTTTAGCAGGTATAATTGCTTTATCTTTTGCTTTTGAATGGGTTAGGCAGCTAGCGATGAAGATGCTTTAAAGAATACGTACGTTAAGATAAATCCTAGTGATTAAAATATTTATATACAAATAGTTTTAAACGCGTGTTTTGGTTAGGTTTTTGGATTTTTTGCTTTTACCAGGTCTAAAAGATGGCTGGTGCCTAGTGGCAACCAACTCTTGTTTGAAAATTTAGTTGGTGTAATGCTTACTTTTTGTTTTACGATACTTGTCAACGAATAGATATGAACTATTATGCAGAAGTGTTATCTAGAAAACTCGGCACTAGGTCAATTTTTAGCACTATGCTTCATTTTGACTTCTCTTTTTGCTGAAATTTTTAAATTTTAAAGTGACTGGTTACTCAGATCGTCATCGGGTTCGATTTAGATTGTAATATCGATTTCCATTCTTCACACCTTAATATTTAAACGAATGTTATATCATGTGTTCATGGGCACACAATAAGCGTGAAAATTTATAAATATAATTCATTTTAATTGGTTTTTTCTTTTAAAAGTGATGGACTCCTGCATACACAAAAAGATACCAATTAAAATGGTTAAAATTTATAAATTTTTGCGTTTAATGTGTGCTCATAAGAACATGGTAAAAAACTGATATTTAAATATCGTAACATAAAGTAGTAAACAAATATTGTACGGTTGAGGGGAGTGGTAAAGAGTATAAGATCTTGTTCGAAATTTATTCTGGCACCGTAAAATTTTAAAGCGAACGGCTATTTAACAAAAAATACATATGTTAGTTGTTTATTTGGTGGTTTATGTTTTTAGCTTACAACTTGTATTCGGATTGTTCAAAAATATTATCAAGGGTGAGTGTTAAAAAATATAATATATTATTAAAATGACTGATTACTTAGTAATCTTGTTATTAAATTTTAATATATTTTAAATCACTTGATTACTTAACATGGTATCAGTGTTTTGGTTAACCCGGAGGTTGCTTAACATCAAGAAAACATATAGCTTGGGCCTTTGCGGAGAGTGATCCATTTGTGCCTTCTGTTTGTGGACTTTAATTCCCAATCAGGCCCAATAACGAGCAAGATTTGGACAATTTGCAAGTCTTGGACTTGTCACTAATTTTAATCAAAAGCGTTAAATATCCGCGGAAAGGAAAAAAAAAATATTTAATCAAAATCGTTAAAATATTAAATATTACGACTGAGGTGAGTGTGCTTATTGGCACATGATAAAAAAACTGATATTTAAATATTGTAATATAAAGTAGTAGAAAAAAATCTTACGACTGATGATAGTGTTAAACAGTATAAGATCTTGTTTGTTTCTTCTTCTACCACTTTAAAATTTTAGACCGACTAATTACTTAACAAAATATACATATGTTGTTATTTATTTATTTTTATTTTTTTGCTCCGGCTCCGGAGGTATAATCATATGTTGTTTATTTAGTGGTTTATGTTTTTAGCTTTCAACTTGCATTCAGATTGTTCAATTATACTGTTGAGGGTAAGTGTTAAAAAATATAAAATCTTATTAAAGCGACTGATTACTTAGTGATCTTATTACTAAATCTAAATATACCCGGAGGTCGCTTAACGTCTTCTGGTCTTCGGTGCTTGATATATGCCAAGTAAAACAGAAGTGGTCTCTCGGTTACGGTGTATGTTATAGCGGCACGGACATGTGAAGATGGGCATATTATGATATCAATTAGCCAGATATGTTTTTTGAAGATTTGGCATGCCTTTTTACTATTTTTTTATTTTTTACTATTCTTTTTTATATTTGCAATATTAAGAAATAACAAATATCATTCTAAAATATTTACATATATTTGAATATTCAAAAATTTATTAATATAAATGAGCATTCTGATAATATTTGGTTGTTAATATCGATTAACTTTAATTTTGTATTCAAGTTTACTCTATACTAGTATAATTATTATATTTTAGATTTTATTATATTTAATCGATAAATGACATATCATTTAGACATGTCTTTTGACAAAAATCATATCTATAGACATACCTTTAGGTAATCTCGTGACAGGTACTCTATTCTCAGGCGTCGCCGTCGAAATAACATTTTGGATAGTGCAGAGAAAGAAAATATATAGTTTGGGCCTTTGGTTGTGATCCGTTCTGCTTGTGGACTTATAATTCCCAATCCGGCCCAATAACGAGCAAGACTTGGACTACTAGCAAGTCTTTGACTTGTCACAACTTTAATCAAAGACGTCCTCCTTGGTCATTCCTCAATAACTCTTATTCTCTGCGTCCCGGCCAATTGTTTATAATTGGTTTGAACACCGAAATTAAGAAATATTTATAAAATAGTGAAAAAGAAAAAGAAAATAAGTGAAGTAGTGAGACCCATTAATTTTTAATATATAAAAATATATTAGTGGAGTAAAAGTAGTGTGAAAATGAAAAAAAATAGGAAAGTGGTGGGACTCATTTACTATTTTTGGTAAGTTTTGAAATGTAAAGAATTGGATGGAACATCCAAAAAAAAAGTGTAAAGAAATGAGTGGGACAGAAAAATGTATCTAATATAATGTTCTAAAATTATTAGATTTTTATTTTAAGGATCCAGATTAAAGAGTTTTTTTCTTCTGCTATAAATATTCACGGAAATGACTTTTTCCTTTCCGTTATAAATATCCGCGAAAAGGATAAAAAAAATCTTTAATCTGATTTATTAAAATATAGATCAGCCGTCCTTGAAGTTTGTTATTTAAACGATTTCCGTCACCCAATTTTCAGGAACCCGATTGTCACGGACCAGTACCCTTTAATATTATCCCAAGCTGATCAAACAAGATATTTCTGTTTTGTTAGTTAAACACTCGGGCACGTTCGTTTTATCTTTGATAATGTTTAAATTTTCGACATCCCGTAAAAGAAGCGATACCCCTACAAACAGGTACTACGGAAACAAGAAAACAAGATAATGTATACTAGTATACTGCTGCAATGCGAACAATAATAGTGTAGTTGCATCATCTTGTCGTTTTGGTTGCAGATAGAGGTCTTTCAAGTCTTTTTTTAAATTACATTAGTCTCCCTTGCCATGTTATTGTGCTTACCCATGCAAAACACGTAATCAAAAATATATTTGAGAATTGATGAACGAAAATATGGGTCAATGTACCTTGAATCACGTGTAAAAGTTAAACTGGATGAGTAAATTAGGACGGAATGAGTAGTACAGATTAACAAAAGTATGTAATATACGCAGCCTCCTCAAACCCTAAGAAAAGCTCTCTCAACTTTTCTTTTTTCTAGCCGCCGTTCGGAGTTTCTGTCGGTTTTCACCGGTGGAAAGTTCCAAATCATTTATTTTCCTTACTTTGTTCGTGTTTTTCAATAATACTCCTCCCCGGATAAGGATTTTTATCGTTCAAAATTACATTTTTGTTTGATAAAATATTTGTTGGGTGAGATTTGTTCCCAATTTATTTGGGTTTTGTTTATTCTCTCCTTATGAGAGTTTGGTGTGTTTTTGGTGTGTTTTGGTGTGATTCGATGTTCAGGACGTTAGATCTGCAGGATTTTCAGAGGTTTGATTCAGTGATAAAGATTTATATGGGATTGTAATTACGATTGATAGCTCAAACCGATTTTGGTGAATGCGATACATATGTATATATTAATTTCAACAAATCGTTTGATTGTGTTTTCATAAAGACTAGATTAATCAGCGATATGATCTATTTTATGTTTGTTCGACTCGATTGTTCTTGTAGATGCCGTATGACTTTTCATTATTAAATTAATTCTGATTTTTTTTTCAAAAAAAACAAAAGTATGTAATATTATTATTCAAGCTTTATTGACTCGAATTCTCCGAGTCTTTAATTAAGCTCACATCTTCTTTTAAGTAGTGGTATCAACTTGTACGTTTGAAAAAGCTAATGGCAAAGCTTCTAAAAAGACACTTTCAGATATATCAATTTTCCAGTGCGTCATATTCATTTTTTTATATATTTTTTTTCATTTGACACGTGTTTTAAAATTATTATAAAGTTTAATTCTATATTTTATTTTTAAAATTTTATTTTTCTGTATAAAAATTTAAATATTATATTTTTATTTAAAAGAAAATATATTTAAAATTATTTAGGGAATAAAATGTTGGATCTCCATCCCCCAATATAAAGAAGCTAGAGAGACAAAAAGAGTAAGAGGGTATTTAATAGTCATTTTGAATAAATTTTTGAGTTGTGATTTGTGAAATGATTAAAAAAATAGTGGATTAAGAAAAACATATCTTCATTCTTATTACTCAAAATCCAAGCGGACATTTTTTTTGTTATTAATAAAAAAATTACAACAATCGGTTATTTGTGCGTACTAGGTAATTCCTAAAAGCAAACCAGGTGAACCAAGTTAAACCGAATTTATGCGATAAATCACGTGAATCAAGGTAAATCGAATTTAAGCAACAAACCACGTGAATCAAGGTAAACCGAATTTAAGCAACAGACTTTGACTTATGAGACATAATTATAAATTTCCCATCAAAAGGATAATTATTATTTAGCAAAAAAAAAAAAAGGATAATTATCCCATCTCTGCGTACTGGTTTATTGGCAGGTTTATTCTTAACAAGAACCTAAAAGAATAGCATAGTTTTTTATGTCTTAGAGGGGTGTATTCAATTGTGATTTTGAAAGATTTTTATGGATTTTAGACATAATGGGGTATTCAATTTAAATTTTAAATAATCCTTTAAAATCTGAAGGTATTCAACAAGGATTGAAAAAAGTCTTTTAAAATCTGAGTGTATTCAATTTAGATTTTAAAAAGTCAATCAAAATTTGTTGGTATTCAATTTGGATTTTAAAAAATCCATCAAAATCTGATGGTATTCAAAAGTCCATGAATTTTCTTTTATTTAAAAAAATTGTGGATTTTGATGGATTTGCTAGTACATTTTTAATATCTTGAAATCTCTTCAAAATACATGAGATTTTGATGGATTTCTAAAAAATTCTACAAAATCTGCAAGACTCTACAAGATTTTGGATCAACTCCATCAAAATCCACAAAGAATTGAAATCAACAAAAAAAATTAAAATCCGTAAATTATTACCAATCCTTTAAAATCTGAAATAAATACACCTCGTTAGAATCACAACAAGAAAGAAATTGGAAGGATAATGTGATGCATTTGATGAAATGGAATCAGAGTATTGTTCCAAAGATGAAAAGAATCATAGTGATATTCCAATGGTGGAATCTTAAAGATTCTGAGACGACATTCCATGACAACAAAAAAGATTCTTACTCTAGTGGGAAAAATAAGAACTAATGTTTCTTCTTTCTAACTCTTCATTGTCTTTGCATTACGAAATAACTCATATGTATTTGTCAATTTCTCTACTCCGTTCTTGAATTCGTTGAACTTCGTTATCAAATTTCCGTTTTAATATGTATTTATGCAAAAGACAAAAGCGAAATTATCAGTTTAAAGAATCATTCTTTTGACTATTAGGGGTCGTTTGGTTCGTGAAGTGGTATGGGGTTGGAATGAGAAATCGGGTTAAGATGGTATAGGGTTGAGGTATCATTCTCGATATCACGTGTTTGGTTGAGTGGTGGAATGAATATATTTAATTAAAATATTATTAATTTATTATTTTTTATAAATTTAAAAAATTAATAAAATTTGAATTTTATATTGTTTTGATTTATCGATTTAATTTTGTATTACATATTTACATAGAATTATATTCAAAATGAAAAATATATTTGATTCCTAATATCCATGTTTCATACCCATCTCCCCGCTAGGGTATCAAAAACCCATACCTTGGGGGTTTGAGATATAAGTTTGGAGGATTGAATTTCAGAACCAAACATCAGATATGGATTTGGAATGATCAAAACCATACCTCATATCTGAAAAGCCTGAACCAAACGACCCCTAAGGGATATAAGTATTATATCACTATTTTTAGGAAAATTTTATATCCAGAACAATATTTTTAGTTCCCGAGTAAAATTTATTGAAAAGACAAAAGTGTCCTCGTGTTAGCATAATAATAAAAAGCAAATAAAAAATAATGAGGGTATTTGAATATTTTCAATATTTTTTGTTCTGAAAGTTAAGTTTTTGCTCTGGAAATAACACTATCTTATTTTTAAGTGTTCCGATCATCGGACATGAATTAACAACTTAATACTCCCTCTCTCTCATTCAATTCTCTACATCACTTTTTGGTACGTTTTTCAATACCCATTCAAAGTATAACTACATTATATTTTTTTAATTTTTTTTGTATAAAAGTTTTATGTTTAAACTTTTGTTTAAAAAAAAATAAAAAAACATTACGAAAATATATTTTATAGAGATCTCGAAATACGTGCGAATAGTAACCATAGTGAAATCAACGGGACGGAGGGAGAATGGTACACCGCAATTTTGAGGTTAAAATCTAAACAGTGACGAAATCAAGATTAGAAATGACCCGTGTCAGTACAAAATTTTAAAAAATTATTCGGTGATTCAAGATTAATCGGAACTCAAAAAAAAAATTGTACTAATTTTACGGATGAACATGATTTAAGACGAAAAAAATGTTAATTTTTCCGTCTCCGTCGGGTTTCGACCCGGGTCGGGCAAATAATTGAGGACATTGTATTCTAGAATATAAGTACGATGTGCTTGTTCTATGCATTTTAGGTTAGCTCAGCTGCCCATTTACATTAAGATGTAGGTATAATTGGAACGAATAATAAGGACGATAGGACCATTTTTCCATTAGTACAAATGGAAGAAAGTATCTAGTGTCCTAGTAGTAAAAACTAAAATGTATGAGTGTTTGATTTTGAGGTTGAAGAGGAAGCAAACATTTTAGAGGATCACCGTCTATAAAGCTTGTAAAACTCGTTAAATCGAATCTACTCGATTATATCTCCAAAATCCAAGTAACTGGCCAGTTTTTAGCATTCGTTTTCGGTATTCGAGTAATCGGTTGAGTATTCGCATAAATCTGAATCCGTTGAACTCCAATTACTGAGTATTCGTTAGATTACACGTTTGAGTTGACCGATTTTCAGAACACTAAATACTCGCATTTTTCTGGTTCTCGTAGGGTGATCTGCACTCAAAATTTGTTTCGAAAAAAATTGTCAGCAAGAAGAAAGGAAAAACAATTTAGTGATCCATTAATATATTGATATTCTCATTATACAATTTTTTGTCAATTATTTCGACAACCTTTTTATTTCTACAATCCTATTATATTTATACTAAATTATACTCCCTCCATCCCTTTCGATTATTTACATTTTTGAGAGAGTGTCCGACACGCATTTTAAGGTGCATATAAAGTATAGTTCGGTAACTTTTTTTTTACAATTTTTTGTCAAGTATTTGGACAACCTTTTTATTTGTACTATCCTATAATAATATACTAAATTATACTCCTTCCGTCCCCCTCAATTCTTTACACTGGGGATGGGGCTCGGCACGCACTTTAATACTCTTATTAAATGTAGTTACATAAATGTTTTTTTTTAATTTTTTTTTCTTCTAAATAAAATATAATATTCAAACTTTTATACAAAAAAAGAAAAATTTAAAAATAAATTATGGAAATATACTTTATAGTTGTCTTAAAATGCGTGTCAAGCATCTGAAAAAAACCGTAAAGAAATGAGGGGGACAGAAGTAGTATTAATTATAACAGATTCTGAAAATGCTATCTAGAATTAGAACAAAAAATAACATGTATCACATAGAAAAGATGCAAATGGTGTAAAATAAGAAGGAACAAATGCAAATATGCAATAATGATAACGAAAGATATGGTGGGATTAGCGTGGGAGTCACTTAGCTCCAAAAGGATTAGCCATTTTGTCCTCATTCTCTCATTTTTATCTATTTTATAAGGTTGTTCAATTTGCAACATATGGAATATTATAAGATAAGAGAATCATGTAAAAATAAGAGTAAATTATATGTAAAGAAACCATAATATTTTTGGAGAATAAAAAAATGTTGTAAACATCTCCAACACTATTTATTATACATTTTCTTTGCTTTCTATCGACAAAATCTGTCATCATACACTGTTTGTTATACATTTTCTTTGCTGCTAATTACTATCGACAAAATCTATAATTATGTCCTACACATTATACACTTTTTTTGCTACTAATGGATAATAGCAAAGAAAAGAAAACATAAAATTTTATAAGGTTGTTCAATTTGCAACATATGAAAAATTACAAGGTAAGAGAATCATCTAAAAATAGAGTAAATTATATGTAAAAAGACCATAATTTTTTTTGGAGAATAAAAAAATGTTGTAAACATCTCCAACACTATTTATTATACATTTTCTTTGCTTTCTATCGACCAAATCTGTAGTCATGCACTGTTTGTTATACATTTTCTTTGCTGCTAATTACTATCGACAAAATTTATAATTATGCCCTACTTATTATACACTTTCTTTGCTATTACTCGATAATAGCACATAAAAGAAAATATAAAATTTTATAAGGTTGTTCAATTTGCAACATATGGAATATTACAAGGTAAGAGGATCATCCAAAAACAAGAGTAAATAATATGTAAAAAAGAAAACATAAAATTTTCGGAGAATAAAAATGGCGTATACATCTAAACAAAATTTGTAATCATGCACTATTTGTTACACATTTTCGTTGCTACCGATCGACAAAATCTGCAGTCGTGCGTTGTTTATTACATATTTTCTTTACTATTAATTACTATCGACATAATTTATAGTTATGCGATACTCATTATACACTTTCTTTGCTACTACTGAATAATATCAAAGAAATGTATATCGTATGAGTTCGCTTGAATGTTGTCTTTGTACATCGTCACAAAAACGATTGAAATGTTAAGATTACAGTGTTTGTACATCAGTACATCATCACAAAAGCGATTAAAAATGTAAAAATTAAAGTGTTCAAGACCCTTAGTAGACAATTACAATTCTAAATAGAAACTCTTTCCTCAAATAATCAAATACTTATGCATTGATGCAAGTCCTAACGCAAGCAAAAGAGTTGTGTGTCAAACAGAAACAGAGCAAGTGTGGTTAGGAAGAAGGATAGTGGAAGTCTGAGGAGGTTTATATTCTGTGTCGGAAATGATCAGTACCTAATGGTGCCTAGCGACGTCACTCGATCCGCACTTGTTCCATTTATATTCTTCACTGCAAACACTCTCTCTTATTCATCCTCCCACTAGATATCGATATCTCGAATTCTCTCTACCTCTGCAGCTCTGCAATATTCATGCATAAGAAAGCTCGAGAATATAATATTTATGTAGATTTACGAGCATCATTCGATTCTTGTTTCAGGCCTACTTATTCTAGTACCAGTGTATAAATTTGTAGTTTCGGGTTTGAGAACCTTGTACTTACCATTCACTAAGGAGTTCTGATCATCAATCATCTCTGACAAGAAACTCTTCGTTGGATTTTCGATAAGGTAACTTCAGATATGACATTGTTTTAATCTCTCTTCCTGCATTTTGTTTCACAATGATGTGAACTGTGATTAATTGCATGATTGCCATACTGTATATGCAATTTTACGTGTTAATAGAAGGGGAAGGGAACGACCTGAACGTGTATATGCAATTTTACGTGTTAATAGAAGGGGAAGGGAACGACCTGAACGTGTAGGAGACGAGGAGATCCTGCACACATAGGATAAAAATATGAGAAAATTACTGCAGGTTGTGTTAGATTTTAAATTAGGCCTTAGTTTAAAGGATCACGAGGGAGTATTATAAAATTCTCGGATGATAATAATATTGTTGAATAGTCTTCTTGTAGAGTTTATCAGGATAATGTCAAAGTTCCCAACCTATATTAAGTAGCATAGAAGAAAAGTCTGTTACTTGGTTACTAGGGTGCTGTCTCCATGTAGACTCCATGTATATGAAAATGTCTGCATCAGAATTTATACCTCAAAGTCCAATTCAACATATTTAACTTGATCCTGACAGATAGATGTATAGCTGGGAGAATTATCTTGTTTTGTACTACAGATACCTTGGCAATAGAAATATCAGTACAGCTCCTACGCGTAAACTTAGAATTAATCAGATTAAGGCAGTAATTACTATCTTAGATTCCTAGAAAAAATTGGCACGCGACTACTGGAAACGACTTAAGCCTGTAAGGTATCGTGACAGCATTGCTAAGAGGGCCCGAGAGCAGGGCTCTTCACCCCGGATTTAGTACAGATTTGGTGTAGACAAATTGTCGATCCACATTAGCTGAAGTTAGTTGCTGTTATTTGGTTTGTAACAGACATAACTCAAGGAACTATAATGCTTATGCAGCATACTTATCATGTTTAGGGAAAATATTAGAATTCTAGTTCTGTTTTGGCCTTTCGAGTCCAGAAAAGCTGCAAAGCCTAAAAGAAGAGAAATCGCAAAGCCTAACTTCCACAGCAGCCTCTAGTATTATTTATATTAGTAATTAGGCATGCCTAAAATTGTCACAAGAAGAAGATGAGGGACACAAAATAGAAATTTTCATTGACCTGTTTTTAAAGACTATTTTGGCTAAGATTGACATGTGTTATCTGTGTAATATTACTCATTTCATCTAGTTTGACATTGTCACAACCTCTCCATGTTCCATCCAGCTCACCTGTGACCTGTCTATAAATATTTGATTGTAAGAGACGTTTCTCCGCATCTTACTCGAAGTTACATTTGTTTATAGAAGCAAATTATTACAAGCTTGCATTAAGTTCCACGATCTAAATACAATAGTAAGAAGTCTAAATTTCTAGTTCCGATCAGGCTGCTCAGACTGCTCTTCTGAAGATGAATGCATTGGTTGCCACCAACAGAAATTTCAAGCTAGCAGCTCGCTTGTTGGGGCTGGACTCAAAGCTCGAAAAGAGTTTACTTATCCCATTTAGGGAAATCAAGGTTGGTGCTACAATAGCAGATTTTTTGGAGTTTAACCACAACTTTGTTGTTTATATCTTGCTCACATGAACACAAAATTGCAGGTGGAATGTACCATACCTAAAGACGATGGCACTCTAGCGTCTTTTGTAGGATTCAGGGTTCAACATGACAATGCTCGAGGTCCCATGAAGGGAGGAATTAGATACCATCCAGAGGTAATTTTCCAGGGGAAAATGAGGTTTTGTCACCGAACTTCATTCTTCTTGTTTCTCTGTATATTTCTGATAAATTGTCGAATTTGTGTTCATGTGTTCTAAATCGGTCACATTCTATTTGGTTGAGTAATGCAGGTCATTACCTGCCTGTCATCGGTCTTGAAGTACAAATTTAAGTATCATTCTGAATCTAATTGGGTTGACGAATGTTTGTAGGTTGATCCTGATGAGGTGAATGCTTTAGCACAACTTATGACATGGAAAACAGCAGTAGCTAACATACCTTATGGCGGTGCTAAAGGAGGGATTGGATGTAATCCGGGGGAGCTGAGCATTTCTGAGCTAGAACGACTAACCAGAGTTTTTACGCAAAAGATACATGATCTAATTGGGATCCATACAGATGTTCCTGCACCTGATATGGGAACAAATCCACAGGTCTGCAGAATTAGTTTTTGCTAAGATATTCAAATAATGCGCCTTAAAGTATTTGCATCAAGCTAATTTTGGTCAAGGTTTATGATTGTTGAAATTAATAATTTTTATTTCCTTGTGGCTAAGCAGACAATGGCATGGATACTAGATGAATACTCAAAGTTTCATGGCTACTCACCAGCAGTAGTAACTGGAAAACCTATAGTAAGCATCCAAGAATACTGCATTCTTATAATTTACATATTAACATCTTCATCTTTCTTTGAAGTTCTTATTTGCCGCGGCTAATAAAACAAAAACTGGTTTACTAACAAAAACAGCTGTTTGTTCATATCAGGATCTTGGTGGATCCCTAGGTAGAGATGCTGCTACCGGAAGGGGAGTGCTATTTGCAACAGAAGCCTTACTCAATGAGCACGGAAAGAGCATTTCTGGACAACGATTCGTTATACAGGTTAGTTACTGATTAAACGTAAGAGATTGGTTATTGGTTAAGATCTACAGGACAGATTGCAGTTGCAATACCCCATTGTTAGCAAAGAAGTCTAAGAAGAGAATATAGTTAGTGAACATATCATGCTAATGAATTTTACTCGTTTCTCAGGGATTCGGGAATGTAGGTTCCTGGGCTGCTCAATTCATACATGAAAAGGGTGGAAAAGTTGTTGCAGTAAGTGATATAACTGGTGCAATCAAGAACAGTAAAGGCCTTGACATTCCAAACCTAGTCAAGCACGTCAAAGAAAATCGTGGAGTGAAAGGTTTCCATGGTGGAGATTCAATTGATGCCAATTCAATCTTGGTGGAAGACTGTGATGTTCTTATCCCTGCAGCACTCGGGGGGGTGATCAATAGGTTCTTATCTAACAAGCTTGTTCTCTCATTCTCTTATTGTCACCACAATATCAATTAAAAAGGAAAACAAGGATGCCTTATTGTTCATTTTTGTCTATATGAAGGGAGAATGCAAATGATATCACAGCCAAATTCATTATTGAAGCGGCTAACCACCCAACTGATCCCGAGGCTGATGAGGTTAGTTCATGTCTGAAGTCCGAAGTTGTACACAAATTATAAATTCATACAGTGGCATGACCAGTGTCCTAATCTACAGATCTTGAAAAAGAAAGGCGTCGTTATTCTACCTGACATCCTTGCTAATGGCGGAGGAGTCACAGTTAGCTATTTTGAGTGGGTTCAGGTATGTTATTTCTCTTCACAAGAATGCAGCATTACACTGCCCTGGTTTCTTGTTACATTGCTATCCTCTTATACTGATTGTGGCCATTTTTCGTACCTCATAGAACATACAAGGATTTATGTGGACCGAGGACAAAGTGAACACAGAGCTCAAGACTTACATGACCAATGGGTTCAAAGATGTCAAAGAGATGTGCAAAACACACAGCTGTGATCTCCGTATGGGAGCTTTTACCCTTGGAGTTAATCGCGTAGCTCGGGCTACAGTCCTTCGAGGCTGGGAAGCTTGAGGACTCACTGCTTTAAATAAAGAGAAGACCTTGTCTGTATTTCTGCAGTTCTTCTCTAGATTCATGCATGCATTGTAGTCCAACAGAAGGTTTAATGATGTTAAACTCTGGTTTAACATTACTGTGAATCTCTGTTTTTCATTCATTTTGTAATTTCCTAATGGCTTCCATTAGATAAGGGAAGTATCAAGCATCCATCACTTGTAACACATTTGCCAATTTTCTACCTAATTCTATTGTGGTGATTGTTTTCCCAGTCATATGCTTATGATCTTTGTCAAAAACATAACATTTCTAACAAAGCAACAGCCCATATGCTTATGATCTTTTTCGAAAACATATTGATAATTCTGTTTCTTCCCCGGTCAACTCCTTTCTTTCCTCGAGCTCGAGCACAGTACACGTGACACGAGTTGTGTGGTTAAACGTAGTGTGGGTTCTTTTGCAAAACAAACATGATACAAAATGAAAGTATACGAAAAAATTAAATATTTTAATAAATTTATTTAAATTATATGAATATATATATTTTACATATAATTTTATAAAAGATAGATACAAAATAAATTTCATAGGACTTGACCATGAGTCTTTTTCTATAAATGAAAGTCTTTTCCAAAATTCTCATCTAATTCATGATTTTGTATGGCTTATTGATCGGGGAGTCAATTAGTTAAAATTTAATATTTTAAAAAAAATATTGTAATTTAAAGTTACACGACATATCACATACACGAAATGAATATATTAACAAAGAAAACATTACTAATTTGTAATAAACAGATCCGGATGAACGTCATTTAGTAATTTAAATCAACTAATTTAAATCTGATCATTTTCATTTAGTAATAAACAGTTTATCCCATAAGTGGGTTAGTCGCTGCTTGAAGAAATGGCGGTACGTCATCAGATCCATAAACTAATTGTAGATAATCAATATGGGGTGATTTAAAATTTGACGAGAGTATTCAGAATACGATAAATTATGTCGAACAAGAATGGTATGTACTACTCCTAGATGAACGGATATTAAGTAAAGCAGAACTAAAAAGATAGGAATCTGGTTGAACAATGATAACTCAAGAGATTCAAGGTACTCCGAAGGTATGATACGAGACATAGATGTCAAAGAAAATTTTCTGATAGTATGGCATAAGGAAAGAATAAACGTTATATGTGATTAGACGCCAAGGAAAGCATTGCGCTCAGTTTCGTATGAGAACTCCTTAAAATCAAAATAAATGATGATATGGGTTAAAAATATGTCGGTGATGCCTCCAGGTTAGTGTACTTTCTTTAAAATGGTAAAAGATCTTCGCTCGATAAACATCCTCGATTGTGATTCAAGGAAAATAAAATATGGTGATAAGTTTGTGGGTCAGTCATATTCAGTCGAGATTTTCTCCTTAATTCGAGTAATCTCGAGAACGTTAGAAATCGAATACGCCATGGTTCAGTATATCATTTGCAGATGGACGAGGAGATTAAAAGAACGATTAATTAAAGAGCTTGGAATGCGATTAGAAGCGATTATGAACTAAGTTAACAAAATAGAGAAACATGTGGTAATGAGGTTCAATAACCGGTAGCTATTACAAACGTTCATGAGCACGAATTACTAGAATTACGAAGAAAGGATAATTAGTAAGAATTACGCTAGTCCTTTTGAGACAGTAAAATAGTCAGGATAAGTGTAAGTAAGTTGGTTTCACCGACACGCTTTTAGCAGATTCACAAGGTATTTATACGTGTACACTCAAGAAGAATAATTTAGCTCCATTATATATAAAATGGAGACTTGAGTTGAATTATATGAGCATCGGATGGATTATGATGCCAATAAGAGGCTGTTAAGTAGTGAGTGATGCTGCGAGTAAAAGTTTATGAAAAGTTGTAGGGTTGAAAGATCAACCTGAGAAAGTGGAAGTGAGATACTTGAATATATCATTATCTGATCCTTGGTATGATTCTGGGGACAAAATCCTTTTAAGGGGGGAACGATGTAACATCTGGGATATCGCGTGTAATTATTTTTATTAATAAGTAATTCTTATATGATTATTATGTGATTTTTGATGAATTATCTGATGATTGGTGTGAATATGTGAATGCTTATATGTGATACAATATAAGTTTGTTAATTTTATTATGACTAGAATAAAATATAGATAATTATGGTATTTTTCTGGTAATTTTTGGGCTGTTAAATGATTTTATATTGATTTGTGAATTTATTAATTATTTTCTGAATAATTACCAAATTATTTTATGAATAATTACAAAATTATTTTATAAGGCCGGTAATCATCCGACTTCAACCGTTTTTACATTTTTACAGCCCAAAACTCTTCCGAAAACTCCTTCCTAACCTAATCTGATAATTCCGGACATTTTCCGTATTTTGACTTTTTCAATCCGGATTACGGTTTGACCCGTGTGCGGCCCGGCGCAAGATTTTCGAGACAATAATCATTTCGGTGAATCAACAAAACCCGTATTTTTGAAAGACGAGATATTCTTACATTATTTTCGTATGAAGTGTTTTATAAGAAGCCCGGTTTGGATAATTATCCGGTACGGGTACTAAATTGGATCGTTTTTGCAGTTACTTAGCGGCTAAGTAACTAATTTATCGATTCAATACTCGTTTATGCAGTTACTTAGGGGCTAAGCAACTAATTTAACGATCCAAAACGATCCAGAACGAACCAATATTCCGTAAATATAAATAGCATATTTTTTATTTAATTTTATTCGTTTATCCATTTACAACCATTAAAAATATAGTAATTACAGAGAAAAACCCTAAAAACGATACGTTCTTGAGAATCAAACGTATGAACGAAGGCGTTATCGAACTCCGATTCGGGCGTGCAGCATATCAAAACGAAGCTCTTGAAATCTTCTTTCTGAATCAACCATTTGTTTTTGCCCAGAAATCAAGGTATTTTTCTGGTTTACTTATTTTATTTCGTATTATTTATAAATTAAAATATGAATTTTTGTTCTTGATATTGTTGATATGATTTGATGAGTCCGTCATGTTGATAATAATTTCTTTGTGTATATATATATATATAAGTGTATATGTATATATCCAGACGTTGCAGTTTTTCCCCTCTTTCTCTACTCAAAAGTCGTGCCTGTTAAATCATTACAACTATGTAATCATTAACTGTTGCGGTTACTTTTCGGAAGGCCAGGATCGCGCCATGTGTCCTCCTCGAGTGGACATGATTTTCCAACGATTGAGTGGGTTTTTACCCTTCATTTCTTCTATAAATACCCGCCTCCTTTATTTTCTTAATTCTTTACGCAATCACAAATATCAAACACCCTCTGAGTTTTTTCTTCAAGGCGAAGTTTGGAGCTTTTCTTCTTCGTCGATGGCTTGTTGTCGTTCTGGAACCAAGTTCCTTCTTTTCTGCTAAATGAACTTTTGTTTGGGATGTACATCCAAACTATGCATGGCCACAGACTCGTCAATTCTGAGCATATCCTATGGGCTCCACGCAAACACGTCAGCATAATCGTTCAGTAGAAGAATTAGATCCTTCTGAAAGGTGATTTCAAGTCCCTTTTCAATCTTTAACCTCCGGGTGGGTTCCCGGGATCTAACTCAATTTCCATTGTTTGGACAGCTGGCTCGACCTTAGTTTTCCCTTTGACTTCCACAAATGTTTGGATATGGGCATCTGCGTTGGTTACGCTGTAGCCCGAGTCCTCAATGACATTTACATCCATCTTTTTCCTCTTCCTCAGGTGCTCGCGGTGCTTCTTGCGGCTTTGTCCCTTGGGTAGGGACATTGCCTTCTTCCCGTTCTCAGGTTCGGTCTCGGCCATGATCAGAGCTTGCCTGTAGCATCTGTTTTCCATGTCCCTATTTCCTATGATTTCGCCAATTTCACTGGGGGTAGGAAACTTGAGTTTTAGGTGGCTCGTGGAGGGAATGGCCCGGAGTTTGGTCATGGTTGGTCTCCCTAGAATCATATTGTACGATGAAGCTACACTTATGACATAAAATTTCATGATATGGGATACCTGTTGGGGTGCCATTCCGAAGATGACAGGAAGATAAATTACTCCACGGATGGGAATCATGAAATTTCCAAAGCCATAGAGGGGATCTTCGAGGCAGGGATCCATGCACTGGTGTCCTAACTTCATCTTGTTAAGGGTTTGTTCAAAGATGATGTTAGAAGATGAGCCGTTATCAACCAGAATCCTCTTCACCTTATTATCTGCCACGTCTAGGCTTACCAACAACGCTTGATTGTGCCCGGGGTCCAGTCCTCCGTAGTCGGCATACGAGAAAGAGATTGGCTCATCTTCATAGGGTTGGATTATCATGGCATCGTTGTCCATATCTAGGCTCGGGGTGGCGTGGAAGTACCTCCAAGTACGACGTTCACCACGTGTCTTTCGCTCCCTGGGGCTTTGACCTTGTGTGTTGACTTCCTCTGTAAGTACTGGTTCATGTTTCCCTTTTTAATCGGGTCTTCTATAAATATTTTAAAAGAGAAACAGTTTTCGGTTGTGTGCCCGTGGTCTTCATGGTACCCACAATGCTTTTCCCTTGCTCTGTTCTCCGGAGGAGCAAGAAGGGGCTTTGGAGGGCAGTAAAAAGGCTTTCATTTGACTTCTTTCATAATGTCTTCCTGGGACCGGTTGAGGGGGGTCCACGCGGGCTCGGGTTTCGGGTCTTTCTTGCTTATTGGCTTTCTTTGGTTCTTTTTTGGAGCTGAATAATCGCTCTTGGGTGGGGTTTCCCGGGATTGCTGAATATAGTTGTTCTGTCTATCTACTTTGAACATTTTCTCTCTCTCTTGTACGATGAGCGCCTCTCCGGGGACTCGTCTTCATCGTGGATTCTCCTGTTCATTTTCATCGACTTTAGGAAATCATTCTCCTTTATAAATTTCGAGGCAAGTACATAGGCCGGGGCAAGGCTTTGGGGCTCTCTGTGGATCAGGTCCTTGACATAGCCCTCGTAAGAAACCGGGTGGAGGTTCCTCCGGAAGATATTAACAACTTCCTTTTCTTCCAGATTGGAGAGTTGGTTGACTGCTTCTTGAAATCTCTTGATAAACTCGGGGAGCGATTCCTTGCTTCTTTGTTGGATGGTCTCCAAATGGCACATATGTAGCTCATTCATACGGTTTGCACGACTTTATGAATGTTTCTTGGAAGTCTTTCCACGAGTCAATGCTTCGGGATGGAATTCTACTAAACCATTTATGAGCTCATCTCTTAAGTGTTGATGCAAAGAAACGACACCTCGTGAGGTCACCGTAGTCATAGATATTCAATATCTGCTCAAAGTAGTTCGGGTGTTCTTCGGGGTCCGCCAGCCCGTCGAATGCATCAAGGTTAAAGTGCTTAAGTCCGGATTCTCTAGGAGTGGATTCTAGCCTTCTGGTGAAAGGGGTGGCTGCTGCTCCAACTTCCATGTCTCCCTCGACTTTCCTCTTGAGGTCCCGGAGAGCCCGGACCATATGCTCTTGTTTGGACTCCTTTTTCGGCTCGGAATCTGAGGAGACGTGAACTCTGCACGTCTTCTTTTTCAGCTTTGCCTCCTCTTCCTGGATTTTTTTTTTCAATGTTAGCATTGGGCTTGGCTTTCTCCTCCTTTCGGATCCGGTATCGGAGCGCGCTCTCCGGATTTCGTCCCGGACGTCTTCAGGTGGCCTCTTCAGGTTCTTGGAAATTCGGTCCAGGACTGATCCGCGGGATTCCCCATAATGCTCTTTTGGATCCCCTGGGTGGGTTTCAGGTTCACGGTGGTTCTTTTCTTTCCATAAGCTCACAGTTGTCTGAATCTGCCCCGGTGTCATACTTTCTTAAGGGTTTGCGGAAGTCTCAACATACTTATGGGCAGCTTTCTCAATAGTTATTCTTTGGTCTCCTGGATGGAGTTGTTGAGACGAAGCACGGGTTATGGGGGGGCCCTCTTCTATCTCCTCCATCTCACCATCCCTGGGTGGGACGATAATGGGTTGAACCAGTCCATAGATTGTTGTCTTCCTTTTCCTTGTGGTCATTTTTAGGGTAAAATAGGCAAAAGTACCACAAATACAACGATATGTATGGTTTTAAGGTATGAACGATACGAAAAATAAATCTAAGAGAAAGTGGGGGTGTTAACCTTAATATTTCCAGATTTTGGGGTAGAATGGCACAACCGAGTGTGACACCACCGAGTCGGAGGTTCGACCCCTCCTTCTAGCGCCAATGATAAATCTGTTTCTTTCTCGGTCTTCTCCTCTCTTTCCTCGAGCTCGAGCCCAATATACGTGGCAGGAGTTGTGTGTTTAAGCTGCAGCGTGGGGTCTTCCGCAAAACGGGACCGGAGGGGGGTCGTCCGGTCCCGTCCCCGCGGCAACTCCGGTGCAAGAATGAGAATGAGGTTTCTTGAAGGAGAAGAAGAAGAAAGAAGGGGCTATTCAAATACATATGTAGTGGTGTGTGTACATGTGTAGAGAACAAGTAAATATTTTCCAACCCCTAAAACCCCTTTTTTGGGGCCTTTTATAGGCTCCTAAATTTAGGATTTTAGGGGCTTTTACCTCTTCATCCTAACTCCTGGTAAATTTATTTTAGGGGCTTGTACCTCTTCATCCTAACTCTTGGTAAATTTTTATTGGTGAATGATTGGATTGTTTAAATTACTAATGGCCCCAGTCGTCCCCTTGTATATGGGGTGTCTTGAGATTTAGAAACATGGACGGCTGAGATGTGTTTGTTCCATTTTGGTAACATTGGACAATTAACATTGGACATAAATTAATGATCATTTATATAGATTAATGTTATCATTGACGGTTGGGGGTTTGTCCTGATTGAATCTTTTTCAAATTATTAATAAAATCTGCTTTAAATTTGGCAAAAAAAAGTATTTGGAAAAATTTGGGACCAATTTCTAATATTTTTCAATAATTCATAGCCATATATAGTACGATTATTTAGAAAAAATTACATTTGCATATTCATAATATTACCTTATAATATATTTATTATGGTTTTTATTATTTCTACTCTTATAAAATTTATCTAGAAATATATTTTATAAATGTTTTATTTTTTATAATTAATTTTAAGAATATAAATTTAATCCAAATAAATATACCGTGTAAAATAAAAAAAAATAGGAAAGGAGAGGCCGCTCAAGTAGCATTTTTAGGGCTTTTCATTTGGGTTTCTCTCTTCACTCTCCCTGCAACTCAAATCACTCACTTTATTTCCTAGGGTTTCTCTCTCTCTCTCTCTCTCTCAAATCTCTCTCTCGCTCTCTCTCTCTCGCTCTCTCTCTCTCTCTCATCTTTCTTTCTCTCAGTCTCTCAATCAACAATGGGATTATCATCGCAATCGTATGGGATTCAAAGCATGCTTAAGGAAGGTCACAAGCATCTCTCTGGTCTCGACGAGGCTGTTTTAAAAAACATCGATGCTTGTAAACAGCTCTCTACTATCACCAGAACTTCACTCGGTCCTAATGGTTAGTTAATTCACTATGACATTCCAGATCTCGCTTTAATTTTACTTGTGTAGCACCTATTATCGACTGATTACGAATTATCTCGTGTTCGATTATTATAATTAATATAGTAGAGATTTGTATGTATTAGATTTAATTTTACTTGTGTAGCTCTAGTTACGTATTATCGACTAATTACGAATTATCTCGTGTTCGAATGTAATAATAATATAGTAGAGATGTGTATGTATGTGTGTATGTTAGATTTAATATACTTGTGTAGCTCTAATTTTGTATTATCGACTGACTACGAATTATCTCATGTTCGAATGTCTGATTATAATGATAATATGGTAGAAATGTATATGTATGTGTGTTTGTTAGATTTAATTTATATGACAAATTATGTGTTTGTGAGATGGATTAGTTGTTTGCGTACATTTAGTGATGCGGTTTAAATTACGTACTAATGATTCAGTTATAATGATAAGAATAATACTATAGTAGATATGTTTATATATGCGTGTATGTTAGATTTAAATTATATGACAAAAGTATATGTTCGGAAGATGGATTAGTTTTTGTGTATATTTAATGATGCAGTTAAGTTACATGTTCTATTATAATAATATATAGTAGAGATGCTTATGTATGTGTATATGTCAGATTAGGAGTATATGACAAAATACAAATTATGTTATGTGTTTGGAAGATGGATTAGTTGTTTGCGGTACGTTTGGTGATGCGGTTTAAATTACGTATTTCGACTGACTAAGAATTATCTGGTGTTCGATTATAATAATATGTAGTAGAGATGTTTATGTATGAGTGTATGTTTAGATATGGATTATATGACAAATTATGTTATGTGTTTGGAAGATGGATTAGTTGTTTGTGGTACATTTGGTGATGCTGTTTAAATTGCGTACTACGGACTAACTATGAATTTTATTATAACAATTATAACGATTTAGTAGAGTTGTGGTTGTAGTATGATTGTGTATTTTTGTTTTATTTTTTTGTGGGATTTGAGTTGTATCGCGAATTATGTGTTTGGAAGATGGATTAGGTGTTTGCATATATTCAGTATTGTGATTATTGTGTCGATTGTTTGTTGGTTTTTGTGTAGTGATGTAGAGGAATTACTGGAATGTTTGGTTCTCGGATGATTGAAGTCGTTTTATAAGTTTTGTAGTGTTTGTTGGTTTGTTGTTGTTTGTTAATGATTATGAATTCATGGTTTGTTTGGTGGATTTTATCTGTGAGTGTGATGTTGTAAGTTAGTAATGGACTTTGGTGGATTTTATCTGTGAGTGTGATGTTGTAAGTTAGTAATGGACATAGAAGCACGATGTGTAAATTATTTTGGAATGTAGTGGATGGTACTAAACTGGAAGTTTCATCGACACCGTATGGTGTTTAATGTTTATTACAGTGATTAGACATGGGTGTAGTTTGTTGTTAATTGTTAGCACTCTTTAGTTGGTCTAGTGATATCTGATTTGTGAAGTTAACATTGATTTTTGTTTGTAGGTATGAATAAGATGGTTATTAATCATCTGGACAAACTTTTTGTCACAAACGATGCTGCCACGATAGTTAATGAACTTGAAGTTCAGCATCCTGCAGCCAAGTTATTGGTTTTGGCAGGGAAGGCCCAACAAGAGGAAATTGGAGATGGAGCTAATTTGACTATTTCGTTTGCTGGAGAGCTCCTCCAGAATGCAGAGGAACTTATAAGGATGGGGCTGCACCCGAGTGAGATCATCATTGGATACACAAAAGCGATTAATAAGGTTTGTAACTGTTATGTTCAGTGTTAATGCAATTAAAAACAACCCCCTGATAAGCTAAAACATATCTTATTTAGATAGAAATGAACCTTGATAAAGATACTTGTAACCTGAAATACACACTGGCAGAGGAACAAGAAGGTTGAAGGGTGATAACATATTGTTATTATTTTCAATAGGCATAGTACAACTTTATGTTAGTTTGTAAATTTTCAAACTTTCTTGCAGACAATCGAAATATTGAATGAGTTGATCGAGGATGGTTCTGAAACCATGGATGTTAGGAACAAGGACCAAGTTACCTTACGGATGAAATCTGCAGTGGCTAGCAAACAATTCGGGCAGGAGGATATATTGTGCTCTCTCATTGCTGATGCAAGTCAAAGTTTACTTTCTAATACTTGTACAAAACCTCATCTGATATTTTTTTTTAATCTTGTAATAATTTGAACATGTAGGCTTGCATACAAGTTTGCCCGAAGAACCCAGCAAACTTTAATGTTGATAACGTCCGGGTTGCAAAACTTGTGGGTGGAGGTCTACACAATTGCACCATTGTTAGAGGTATGGTTTTAAGGAATGATGCAGTCGGGAGCATAAAGAGAATGGAGAAAGTAAAGGCAAGTACCATTATAGTTGCATCTTTCTTGTGGTCTCTGTAATGCTTCTGTCTAATCTCATTTACTCATCGTTAACACAAGGTTTTGTTATTACATTATTCAAACTAATACGTATGCTTGTGTTATAAATACAACTTAATTATAACTAGAAGTTATTTTTGTAAATATGAGTAAAATGTGTTCAACTTTAGTTGTGAAATGGGTGTAAGTGGCAGTTCAAAGTCAAAGGGGTTAAATGAGAGTAAATTTTTTCAAAAAGTATGAGGATATCTTCCAATTTAAGCTTTAAGTGGCGAAGGCTTACCATGTTCTTTTGATTTTTAGTATGATATGTGACACACACTCATTTGAGAACAAAGTGCTTTGTTATAGAATTTTAACATTTGCAGGTAGCTGTGTTTGTCAGCGGCGTTGACACTTCTGCTACTGAAACAAAAGGAACTGTCCTTATTCATAGTGCTGAACAGGTAGGTCAAATGCTGACGTCCCATTCAGAAAGCCAACTGGTTATTTTTTGTCTGTATGATAACTTTCTTGTTACATTTTTGTCATTGTATATCTTGCAGCTTGAGAATTATGCAAAAACTGAAGAAGCAAAGGTTGAGGAGCTTATTAAATCTGTTGCAGAATCAGGTGCCAAGGTTATAGTCAGTGGTGCAGCTGTTGGGGAGATGGCACTACATTTCTGCGAGCGATACAAGTATATTTTATCTATATAAAGTTTGTTCTGCTATTTGGTATTTGGAAGAAAGTTACTGGATATGCCCCAAGTATTTTAATATAAACGATACTCAGTAAATATTTTTTTCAGAATGTGCCACCCTTTTCCTAACATATTAAAAAATGGCAATCCCTTCTGTTAGTATTAGTAGGTCCCACTAATTGCACGTGTTTGCCTTCTTTTTTTCTTCACTTTCCTTGTCCTCCGTGCACAACCTGAATGGGTGGGATGGAGGGAGTACTATGTAGGATTTGTTAAGGTAGAATTTAGTTGAACACTAAACAGATATAGTTGAAATGTTGGAAAGTTTACCAATTCAGTTTAGCATGTTTTATACCATAAAGCTCAATGGTTGTGACTGAAGTTGTCAGCTGGACAAATGGTGCATGTGATATAAGATCGTATTAATACCCATGTCCTTTGAAGGAAGAAGGGCACAGTCCTGATTCAGAGGACTCATGTCCTCTGAATAAATAAGACTTTGTTGCACCAAACTCGGTTCAACAATTTGGTTGATGTTTATAAGTTGCTACCTGACTCTTATGACACACCCGAATGGCCTACCTCCCCTTCCAAAGCTTAGGTAGGCAATATGATACTAAAAATCTCTCTTGATATTATCGTAAGTCAGAAAACCTTTAGAAGCATTTTGGAAAGTGCGGCTTAGTGATTGCATATCCCACCAATCTTTGACTGATTCGGGATCAATAACTTTCACTTTCCATTTCTCTTGATGATGATGGTATAATGGTGGTGACTTTATCTGTAACTTACAAGGATAATTAGGAATATAAAGAGTGCTTCAAAAGCTCAAAATTAAGCTCTTACAACCTGCCTTGCTGTTAGGGTGTATTTGGATAGGGGGTTGAGAAGGTAAGCATTGGACTAGGTTAGGTTGAGTTAGGATGGGTTGAACCCTTGCGTTGTTTGGATGGAAGGGTTAAGTAAGGGAGGTTCAACCCTTTATCTCCCTTTGGATAAACGGTCAAGGGGAGGGGTTGAATATAAATTTTATAATAAAAAAAATTATTGTAAAATAAATTTAATTTGAATAGAGAATTTTTATTTTAACACTAAAACATAAAATTTATAAAATTTTGAATATAACATAATAATAATATAGTAAGTATAATCCAACTTTCAATTTTTTAAAACAAAAGTAAATTTAGATGGAGGGGTCTTTCTGGTCTATCTATATTTATTTCCTTTTGAATAATTGTTACTCAATCATACAAATATATTCCTTCTGAAGAAGTGAGTGGACGAGTAAATTAGACATTGAAATGGTGGACCCCATCCTCATCAACTTGTACCATCAGTGTGACCGTGTCTCTTCACTGTATATCGTCAGCGTCACAGTCGCAGGTTATAATAACAGTACAACACCTGAGGTGTTGGAGTACTCACGTTTTTCAGTTGAATCAGAATCCTTTACCAACCGTCCCCAACCTCTCAGAAACCCAATCCCTGGTTTAAATTCCTTCTCAAACGAGGGTTGCATGATTTCAACCCCTCCCAGCCCAACCCACCCCCTCCCAACCCCCTATCCAAATAAGCCCTTATGGGAGGGTATTTGGTGTGGATTATTGATCAGTAGATATTTTTATTTGTTCTACAACTCGAATTTTGAGTTATTTTAAGCATAGATAGGTACGTTAAATGAATTCTTCGTGACTGAAAGTACTCTGAATATGAGATGAACATCAAATCATGCTGTTGCTGCTTAGAATTTTTTTACTCTGACTGATATCTGGTATTCTAGTTACTAGTTAGATCTATAGTAGTTATGCATGTATTATGAAAGTATCTTGGGTACTCTCTGAATATCAGAAGTTTACTTCTTACTCATTTCAACCTACTTGTAGACTTATGGTGTTAAAAATCAACTCGAAGTTTGAACTAAGGCGATTTTGTCGTACTACTGGCGCTGTTGCCATGGTAAGTCTATATTAGTATTTTCATTGTTCTGCATTTTTTTGGCTGGTTATCTAATGCCTTATTTATTTTCTATAGTTGAAGCTTGGGCAGCCTAACCCTGACGATCTTGGATATGCTGATTCTGTCTCGGTAGAAGAAATCGGTGGTGCCAGGGTATGGAGTGCATTATATTTTTCTGTTTATTTATATTATTTTCTCTTTTATGATTTTACCAACCAATATCTTAAAGGTCACTGTTGTGAGAAATGAAGAAGGTGGTAACTCAGTATCTACAGTGCTCCTAAGAGGTAGCACCGATAGTATATTGGATGACCTTGAAAGGGCAGTTGACGACGGTGTAAATACCTACAAGGTGATATATTTTTGGGATATCTAATAAAGTACTTATTTTTGTCAGAATTTGTGGGCCTTTTTAAATAAGTTGTACTATCATGACATTCTATATCAGGCAATGTGCAGAGACAGTCGGATAGTACCTGGAGCTGCTGCCACAGAAATCGAGTTGGCAAGGAGACTAAAAGAATTTTCATTTAAAGAGACAGGGTGCGTTTATCTTTCTGATTTACTAATTGTGACTTCATGCCAAGTGAAACTTTGACATCTTCACTTACTGTAGAGTTTATGTGTAGTGCACTACTGCTTATATACTAAATGTGAAATTGTACTCTTTAATTAGATAGCTGGTAAACTTATTTTTAAGTACCACAATGACGGCCTTAAAAACCACACACTTGTTTTCCTGTAATATCTGTTTTGATACTAGATAAATTTTCATGAAATGCAGTTTCAGTAATGTCTGCCAGACCGTATCAGGATTTAACTTTTATCTATTTTGCAGATTGGACCAGTATGCTATCGCGAAATTTGCGGAAAGCTTTGAGATGATACCTAAAACACTTGCAGAGAATGCTGGGCTTAATGCCATGGAGATCATATCTACATTGTATGCCGAACATGCAGCCGGAAACACCAAAGTTGGCATTGATTTGGAAGAGGGTGCCTGTAAGGATATCTCCACCATGAATATTTGGGATCTACATGTCACCAAGTAAGCTTTCTATTGATTTTGGTTAAACTCTACTTGAAGATTGGTTTTGACTTAGCTCAGCATCAGCCTTTGATAAGAGCAGTAATTAATAATTTGAAATGCTTTTATTATACTCCTGTTTCCCTTGCAGGTTTTTTGCACTTAAATATGCTGCTGATGCTGTCTGCACTGTTTTACGAGTAGACCAGGTACCTTTAGTCTTTCACTGTCTCCCATTTCCTAAAAAGCTCCGTGCTTCCCTAACTAGCAACTTTTAATTTGTCTTATATTCCATGTAGATTATAATGGCAAAACCAGCAGGTGGTCCAAGGAGAGATCAACAGCCTGCTGGACCTATGGACGAGGACTAAGTTGTACGGAAATGGTTATTTTATGATATGTATTTGTTCTTTAACTAGTTCAAAAGCCTTCTTCATGTTTGCTCTAGATTGGCTGAGTTTTGATTTGCTACTGAATAGATACAATTTATTGTATATGCCAGTTCTTATACCCCTTGCTGGAGTATTGCTGGTTTGATGTAGGCTGCCGCATTTCTGAAATTTTGGTTGCTTATTTCTAATGTAGGAACCTTTTATTAATTAAACTGTGTTGTCGTTTAAATATAGATATAGTTGCGCAAATTAAAAATCCCCTTTAATCTTCTTTTAACAATGCCTGTCGGATAAATTAGACTAATGGTTGGTTGTACAAAACATTGTTTCATAGCTTGATTTATCAGGAAAGTAAATGAATTGCTCTGTTTCAGTGAAAATGTAATAATTGTCAATAAAATTGAGAAATAACTGTCTAGGAAATTAGGAAATAATTTATATAAACTGACACAGTAGGTCCAAATATTGCAAATACTTAATAATCATCATTCAATTCATCATATCCAAATCCATTCATCGTATAAACTAAAAATATATATCAGTTAACTCAGAAAAAATACTTGGCTCCCCCAAACTCGGATTTCTGGCTCCGTCCCTGCTCATGTTCATGTTCGGATAATTTTCTGCATATTCTCGGTGAACGGGTTCGGCAAGAATATTCCGTCATACGAGAAGTCGCACAAAACAAGCCATGGATGGTAAATCTCATCAGTCACAGAAACTGTCATCATTAAGCAATGAATTTACTGAACAACTCGAAGCCGTATATTAGCCTGCCCTACAAAAGGCTCGGCGATAAAAAATAACGCCAAAATAATCTCAACCGTTAAACTGATATAATTAAAAATAGACAGTTAAAATTATATTTTATTAGAATATAAGTATATTCTTAATACAATCATAAAAAAAGAAAATGATAGTTCTGATATTATTCAAACATCAATTACGATATAAAATTCTACTAAAATCGTAAATAGAATATTATTAAATTTCTCGGCCGGTTTGTTAATACTTTCTTAAATTAAAAAAATTGTGATTCTCTCATGAATCGCCTTCAGCAAGGTATGGCACTCGGGGTCTGAAACCGGCCTCTTAGTCCGGATTGAGAAGAAGCATCCAGACTCAAGAGAGCCCAAAAAAAGTTTAAGTGCATTATGTGCCCGTTTGGAAAATCTTAAAATAAGTAACTTATCACTTAAAATGAATAAGTGAGTTTTAAGTGATAAGTAGAAGAACACTTATAAGTTATATAAGTGTTTGATTAATTTTACTTATAAGTCAATTTTTTTTTATTAAAATGAACTAAAATAAACAATTTTCAAATAAAATTATCGTAATTCATGAATTTTAAATTAAATTAATATTTAAAAACATATTTTTTTAAAAGTAAAGTTAATAAAAAGGAGAAAAATCAAAATAAGTTGAGAAAAGGTAAGTTGTTGCTAACATTCAGCTTATTAACATTTACAAGTTATAAGTTGAGTTAACGAACACTCGCCGATAAGTTGTTACGAACTTATAAGTCATTGACTTATAAGTGGGAAATAAACAAACAGGCCCAATATAAGGTTTCTTTTGTCAAACTGCGTTTAGTAAGCAGACTAAAAATCAAACAAAGCTTATCAGGACCATGCCTGTCGCACCGTTTGAATGGAAACTCAAACCATCAATAACATCAATATCTAAAGTTGGATGTTAAACAAAAGTTACAAGATAAAGTTCAGAAACTACAGTTAAAATTTAAAAAGGATTAGGAAAATTTGATATCTAATACTGAGAATGACATTAGGTAGGGTGAAGATAATAAACGTCATCCTGGTCACCTCCAATCCAAAACAAGCAATAAGAAGCTGCAAATAGTAAAGCAAAGACGACACAAACCAGACTGCGGATAGACATTGGATAGTGATCCAGAACATTGGTTTTGCGTGATTCTGCTTTAGCAGCAGGAACTGACTTTTGAGACAGTTGCACATTTTCCAGTGAAGCAACTGATTTGGAGCTACCCTGAGACTCCTTGCTAGTGATAGACAAATCGTCTTTGCTTTTCTCATGATTTACATTACGCAGGAAGCCATATTGGTCATACAATGATGCAGGATGATGTGAAAAGCTGGTTTGGTCACACCTTGATGGGCTCGATTCAAATTTGCTTCTGCAAGGGCTTCTAAACTGTCTGCCTTGATTTTTGGAGATATCTGAGTTTTCGCTGCTTGGATCTTGAAGAGAATAAAATAGCTTTCTTGGAGTTGCGAATATTTTGACATTATCGACATTGATGTGTGATCGTGACCTCTGCAAAACAAATGAAGTGACAAGTGAATTTTCGCATCTGCAAAGTATGACTATTTTGCAATTCTTTGGGCATTAACAAGATATGTTAGGTCTTTATAAGAAAAACCAAGGCAAATATTATAACAAAGATTTGGTTTGTCACATTGTAGTAGGAAAAGAGAGGATTCTGTTAAAAACTGAATTATTTATTTAGTTTTCAATGTTATGAAAGCAAGAACACTTGTTCAAAAAAAAGCAAGAATAGTTTGCTGGCTTAATTTTGATATAAAATTAGTAATTAAATTTGGAATGAAGCATGAACTTGACCATTAATAAACTTTTCAAGCTTCTGTAGTACCAAACCTTTACAATCCAACCATTGTTATGCTGTGACATATAACATAAGATATCAGCAAACACACCCTCACATCAAGAATATTTCCGCCTTCCTAATTTTGGTGTTAAATATAATGTTAGGAAGAACCTGTATCTGTGTATGTTTACTTGAACCTAAAAGGCAATGGCGAATATATAATAAAAAAAAAGTTTGATGTAATTTTCATTATCTAACTCATTCTTTAAAGTTTGTGCTTATTCAGTGTCTCTGCACTCAAGATTGTATATCGTCCGATAACAGATACCACATAAAGAACATCCGCTGCATATCCCTTTGCAGTGACTGCCTATTGGGATTGTATTTAGTACCTACTTCATGTAAACTGTAAACAAATGTTAAAGAAATATACCTGAGGACTAGGAGTCGTGTTTCTCACGCATGCATTTCTAGGACTACCCTGCAAAAATCCTGCAAATTCATTTGCACATTCTCTGTTCTCCGTACATTCATGTTCTTCAGAATTTTCAATTACACTCCTAGAAGTTGCCTCTGTAAATGGCCCATCCTTGAATGATAAATCAAGTCCCCCATTCTCAAATCTCCTCCAAAGCTGTTGTTTGACTCTCCTATCATAGTCCATATTACCAAAGGCATAACTGTTGGAGAATGGTGATTCTATGAAAGAATCATATTCAGCAAATGAATCAACAGTTTGAGATTCAGGTGATGTCAATGTCGGTGAGTGATCATCTGCATCAGAAAAATTTCTCCTCCAGTTATCATTCCTACAAAAATTCGATCCACTGACTGAACTTGTATCCCCCTCGAAGTTAAGTCCTTTCTCAGCAGCAATTTTCTTGGCTGTTTGCAATGCTTCAAAAGCAGCCCCTTTGACATAAGGCATTTTATCAGCTTGACATTTCTGCATTTCCTCCATTACATTCTTTAGCTCTGAGAATAAGCTTTTAGGATCAAGACACTTCATCAGAAAATTCACCATCTGAATGGCTGAAAGCCTCTTTTGAGAATTGTCTTCGGCAACACCGGCAATCAAGATCCTTAATCCAGATTGTATCAACAGCCTTGCATATGCTTCTACAATAAGACTGTTACTCTTAGCTAGTGCCATGACTAAGCCCATGTGAGAGTTAGTGTGCATGGGCTTCTCCAAAGAGCCAGCAACTCTTTGACAAACCTCATTAACCATCTCATTAGATGCAAATCGCCAATTATCAGTATCCACCAAAGCCTTTAAACAAAGTGCAGATCCAGAAGATAAGTTCTCTTGGCTAACCAGAAGGGAGTCTGAAAGAGGTTTACAAAGTGAATGAATTATTTTTCTTTTCAAGTCTTCCGGAGTTGTTGGGTCAATCCCATATCTTGCAATTGCGGGAACAACCTTGGAGCAGGCCTGATGAAGAGCAAATGATCCTACACTCGAAGTTAAAGTATTTATAATGGTCGTCATGATGTTACCAATATGAGGAACAATTTTTGGCCCATGAACCCGAGCAAGAACTTCATAGAGGGAAATTGAATATTCGCCAGCTGATGAGGTGGTTTCTTTTCTATCAGAAACCTGAGCAAGAAAATATGGAATCGCCTTTGTATCCAAGTCTTTCACATAAGACCTTAATGCTTTCATTGCTGATTTTCTACTATCAGCATCCTTTCCAAGTTTCTCCAATTCCCGCCTTAGCCCAGGTCCTAAATTTCTCCCCATTTCTTATCAAACTGATATCAAAGTGAACCAACATTACAATCACACAAATAAATGCATTTAAGTGAACAAATACTCTACAGTTACACATTTTGCCAAATTACATGCAAACAACATTTCATGATGCAGTCACATTCAGTCACACTCAGATTCCCTCAGAATATCCAAATCAGTAATTACATTGTTCAAATATTTTACAGACTAGCTTCATAAAAACTGAACATGTAGAATTCTACAGAACTAAGATATGCATAAACATTAAACATTCCGATTTGTTACAATCTATTACTTCTCTTTCTTATATCTTATGTCATACAAATCTCAAGCAATTTCAAAATTGCAAGCATAATAATGTTTGTCTAAATCTACTAATCCCCGAGTCCAAAAACAAGATTTTAAGTACAAATTCATATATAGAACCAACATTGTGTATTATAATACTGATCCATATCTAAAATCAACAACAAGAATATAATTTTATACATCATTAACTAAATAAATTAACATTTTCGAATCAATAAACGTTTCTCGTATCGTATAATTACACCAAGATGGAAGGCAAGCGAGCAACAAGTTTCGGGTCTAAAAAAATATATAGATTATATTTGGTTACTCCAAACAAACTAACATTTTTGAATTAATAAATATTTCTCATATTGTATAATTACACCGAGATGGAAGGCAAACGAGCAACAAGTTTCGGGTCTAAACAAATACTTAAATTTTGGCCACTCTGCACAAAATTCATCAAATTCACAATCTTGATTAATTAAAATCAAGCAAAACCATCAACATGGGTCGGCCTAAAACAAGATTAAACTTAAAGGGCTATCAAGATTTTTGCATTACAAGCACAAGAAAATGCAGATTAATCAAACTTCAAGAAAATCAAGAACATAAAAATCTCACCTTTAGAGCTTCTGCTTCTTGAAATTAAACCCCTTGTTCAAAACTTAACCTTGTAATAATGTTACACATGTATCAATTAAAAGATTAAATCTTTACAAATCTTGAAGTTTATTTGGCAAGAATTGAACAGTTTCAAGAATTTAACTTTGAAACTGAAAATAAAATAATAAAAGATATGAAAAAGGGGAATATTACGTGGAGATTTGGAATTCAAATTTTGTGAAATTTGATTGATAATGTGTATGTATGTATATATGTATGCAAGAATCTGCAGTAAAAAAGAGAGAAGTGAGCTGTAAATTACATTAGTTTGAGTAGCTGAAAGGGGAAAGTCATATGAGAAAGTACATGTTTCAAATCTTTGTAATAAATGCCGCCCCTATCCCCTCTTTTATTGGTCAATTTTGTCCAAATTTTTTTATTTTCGGTTGATTTGTAATATATTTTTGATCTCTTCCAAAAATATTAGTTATTTTCTGTTACATCCCGAGATTCTAATGTGCAAAAAATCTAATTTGTCGAAATCTTGTTATAAGCAATTTTTATGGTATTTAGTATTACAGTGCAATTTGGTTTATTAATACTAGAATTATTACTTTACACATGTCATCGTATGATATGTTGTAACCAGTATTCAAAAAATTGATCGATTAATCAGAATTTGGACGGCTCTCGTTTAGATTATTCGGAAATCGGGTTAATGTGTGTTTTTTAGAAATATCGGTTGAAAGTCGGTCGATTCGGTCAAAAATCGGTTAGTTCGGGTCATAAATCGGTTAGTTCGGTCAATATGTGAAAATTAATAAAAAAAATTAAAAGAAAATTTGACATCCAAAATAATAGTTAATATTTAATAATAATATATTGACTATGACATGCCCCTAAATTCTAATCTCTAATAATTGAATAAGTCTTTTCAATTAAATTCCTTTTATTTTTTCCGAAAATATACTCGATTGATTTATTTCTTGTAATTTATTTGCAAATATTTTGTTAAAAAGTTGTATTTTTGGTAAATTTCCTAAATTATTTATAGTCGGTACTAATTTTCTAACTACTAAGTATTGAACATTTATTATTATCCATAAATCAACTATAAAAAATATGTATATGTCATATAAATATCCAATATGAACTAGTGATATGCGGTATTAATTTTGTAAATCTTATGAAAATTTAATGAAATTTAAATAGAAATTTATATATTGTTATTTAATTAATTAAATTGATTTCGATTAATACTCCGATTAATCAATCCAATTAATTACTGATTGTCTAATTAATCACTAAAATATACCTCCACCGAACAATACCGATTTCCGAATTATAGAATACTAATTATAACATACATTTATTTATTATTGACCGGGCTCTTATTACAGTATTTATTTTAAAAATATCGAAATACATTTTCTGTGACGCCCTCCAAACCCGGGGTCTAGATTCGGGGGTCACTAGCTAATAAACCAAAATAATAATCACAGCGGAATAATATAATAAATATGACCCCTTGCATGCAACTGGATCGATCACAGGTTATAGTGTGGAACAGGCACTAATACAAACCAACTGTTATTACAAACCATAAGTCTAATTAGTTTTACAACTTATTCAAATTTTATTACAAACCTTTATACTATTCAAGCGTCCCAAACTGTCTACCTGGAAAACACACCAAACTATCTACAAGCACACAACCTCTGGTCAGACCTAGAACTTAAGCTTGCCCTGGCCTGGCTGAAAGAAACAGGATATGAAACAAGTATGAGCGAAAGAAATACTCAGCAAGCAGTAAATAACTTATGATTTGGAACAACAACAACAACATATTTGATGAACAAAACCAAACCACAATATCTGAATAATATCAAAACTGATATATATTTGATAATAAACAACATTTGCAATATATTTTGTTTTGGGATTGGAATCCTCGAACGACGGTGTGTTGCCGCCGGTGATCAGCCGCGGAGCAACACCGGTATGCCGAAGCATATCCAACTAAACAAAAGGTACCCAAGACACATATCGGCCTAACAAGGTGTTATATCCCGTATAACACATAACTCACACTGGACCGCCGCCACGGCCTCTTACGCAACCATCCAACCCATAAAAACAATTTTTCGTTAAAGGAGTCGAATCAAATGACATCCTTAACCACATAACTCCCCATTTCTCATGGTCCGGAGTTTTCTCAACAACCAATGGCGAAATAACCAGAACAATTAGTTATTCGCTAATCCCAATTCAATGTTCCACTGTATAGAGTGATTTATAGCGAAATATATAAAACGTTTAACTATTCTGAACTTAGAATAGTTTGGAAATTGAAAGAATATAATTCAAAGTCAATATCAATTGAATGATAATTGAAGTTATAATATTTGCATAATATGATTCAAACTACACATCACTTGAACAATAAGTGAAGTTAGGGGTACTTGCCTGGTATGCTCGATAACCTCTTACTATAACTCTGCTTATAACTGATGTCTATTATCTCCGTCTAACAGTTGACTGCACTCCTTGCTACTCGATTCTATAAACAAAAGAACTATCTTAATTAGCAGAACCAAACTCAATCGACGTAACTATACGTCTTGACATCTACCCGATCGTTTATAACTAGCATGGTATTTTAAAACTGTAAACAGATAGCATGCATTTCACGTAGCACATAATCATGACATTCGTATAACACTTAATCACATATTTTATGTAACACATAAGTCAGATCGTTAAAAGATATGTCTCAGTGCGATCAGAATGAAAATCATGTCATTAATAATATTTACCAATCAGATACCGACTCAAACTGATACACAAATTAAATGTCATTGTAATAGCAAAGAAATTAGGACTCAAAAGTATTTTTATTGAAAGCATAATATTTTTCTGAGTCTATACGCGTTCGTTTCGTATTAAACGGACGAACGGTTTAATTATTATGAATAAAATAAGAATAAATAGATTTAAATCAATTAATAATAATATTAATTGATTTTTAAATACCAAAATATAATTTTTAAAACCTTAAAATAATTTTTAGAAATTATTTGAATTAATTATAAATAATTTACATTTATTTAACTATTTATAAATAAAATTAATTGATTTTTAATCAATTAATTAAATTCATAAATAATTAACTAAAATAAATTATAAATAATTAAATCAAATTGTATTTTTGAAAATAATTAAAGAAAATAATTTTAGGAATTTAAAATAATTAATAACTGATTTTTAGAATTAAATAAATTGATTTTTGAAAATATGAAAAATGATTTTTATTAAAAAGTAAAAAGAAAATCAGAAACGTTAATTGGCATTTGGGTCATCCCTTCCAATGGATCGAACAGCGGCCTGTGCGGTGGGGAAACGGCTGGAAATTCAAGAGCACCCGACGGAAACTGGAAATGATTCCAGAATCCGGCGAAGCCTCCCGGAATCCGGCGCCGCCCAGAAACCACACCACAACCTCGAATCATAGCCAAACTCGATGGGTTTTTATACCAATCGATTCCAATCTTTCCCAGGAACTCAACTGCAACCATATTAACCTCCAACTTCAACCCAAACAACAACTCCGATCAAATTCAAACATTTCCCGGCGAACCAAATCGGAAAACCCGATTATAACCAAATCAAAGCCAAAACTTGAGTTCTCGGTATCAAAATGAAGCCCAGAACACATACAAACTAATCCAATCATCAAGTATAACTAAGAACATCATTATAATCCATAAAATCAAATTGAAAAATCCACAAAAACTTAGAACTCGACTTCAACACTTCGGGGATCAAACAACACATATTTATAATCAAAACGACTGGAAAACATCATCTAAAACTATCTGTAACATCAGAATCAATCAAAAATCAACACAACTCAAGAACGATTTCAAGAACAAAACTAAAAAAATCAATTTTACAAAATACTCACCCTCAATTCGTGATTTTGATATCAATAGAACGGGCTCTTAATAAGGATTATTTTGGTTACAAGAGCATCAACAGAGGATTCCTAGAACTCCCAATATCACTGAATTTGTGTTCTTGACAAGATTTTACCCCCAAAATTATATTCTTGATTTTTGGTTTTAATGAAATTAAAAGAAACTAAAAGAAATAATGGCTTATTTATATCTATACAAAAATTATATCCCAAAATAAATTAAGGGTGTTTTTATCCCCTAATTACAATAATTAGGGCCCCAAAATAATAATTACGGGGAATAATTTTAAAAATGATAAAATACAAAATTAATGTTAAAATTCCCCAAAAATTGCGAATAATTCAAAAATACAAAGATAAAGGGTATTTGAAATATGAATAATTTTATAAAAATAAAAACACAGATTTTGTGGGGTTTGACGTCCGGGCGGGGTCCCAGTTCGTAAATTTTTGAAAAACGGAAACGATCCCTAAATTACCAGAAAATCCCGAAAACACGTAAAATACATTCAAACGCACATAAAATCAAATAAAACAGGTATCTTAATAAAGACACTAATAATTACGCGTTCCGTTTGCAGATAAGTTCATATAATTGCAATTTAAACATATTTTTAATCAATCGAAAAATTTTCTGGCCTGCACAGAAACACACATAACAGTTATAACATCTCATATCATAGCAACAATTACTTTAAATTTATAAAACACACAATATTTATTTATTTAACATATAATATTCACATAATTTTTTTTTCCGGATATTACATCCTTCCCCCCTTAACAGGATTCTGTCCTCAGAATCAACCTAGGAAAACAAATGAGGATACTTGGATCGCATTTCGCTTTCCAATTCCCAAGTCGACTCTTCAACCTTGGGATTCCTCCACAAGACTCGTACTAAAGATACAGACTTATTCCTAAGTACTCTTTCTTTCTTATCTAAAATCTGCACTGGTTGCTCTACAAAAGACAAATCTTGCTGAATCTCGATTGGCTCGTATTCTATCACATGGTTCGGATCAGGCGAATAACGCTTCAACATTGACACGTGGAACACGTTGTGGATATGCTGCATGTGAGGTGGTAAAGCTAATTTGTAAGCAACTTTTCCCACACGCTTCAAAATCTCAAAAGGGCCAACATAACGCGGACTCAGCTTTCCTTTCTTTCCGAATCTTGATAGACCTTTCCAAGGAGAAACTTTTAATAGAACTGCTTCACCAACTTCAAATTCCATATCCTTTCTGGTAGGATCAGCATATTTGCGTTGACGATCTTGAGCTGCTATCAATCGTTTCCGAATAAGTTCTATTTTCTCTTTCGTCTGCTGGATCAATTCTGGACCCAAAATCTTTCTCTCACCAACTTCTTCCCAACATATTGGAGATCTGCATCTTTTCCCATACAAAGCTTCGTAAGGCGGCATTCCAATACTGGCATGATAACTGTTGTTGTAGGAGAATTCAACTAATGGCAAATGCTCGTCCCAACTCCCTTCAAAATCTCGTGCACATACCCTCAGCATATCTTCAATAGTCTGAATCGTCCTTTCACTTTGACCGTCTGTCTGCGGATGATACGCAGTACTCATGTTCAGCTTCGTTCCGAGACAATCTTGAAAACTTCTCCAAAATCTTGAATTAAATCGAGGATCTCTGTCTGAAACTATAGATACTGGAACTCCATGTCTTGTCACAATTTCCTTCAGATATAACCAAACCAATTTATCCATTGAGAATCTCTCGTTAATAGGTAGAAAATGTGCTGATTTCGTCAATCTGTCGATAATAACCCAAATAGCATCATGATTTGCCCTGGTCCTCGGTAATCCAACTACGAAATCCATCGCTATATGCTCCCACTTCCATTCTGGAATGTCTAATGGCTGTATCAATCCGCTGGGCCTTTGATGTTCCGCTTTGACTCGCTGGCAAGTGTAACATTTACTTACCCATTCCGCAATTTCCTTCTTCATACTGGGCCACCAAAAGTTTTCTCTTAAGTCTCTGTACATCTTCGTACTTACGGGATGAATTGAGTATCTGGAGTTGTGAGCGTCTCGAAGAATTTCATCTTTCAGCTCGACTACGTTGGGTATCCATATTCTGGAAGAAAATCTTAATATCCCTTTATCATCCTTTTGACTCCCTATTTCTTCTCCTGTCAAATTGTCTCGTTCATGGCTCATTACTTCTTCCTGACATCTTCTTATTTTCTCTAATAATTCTGGTTGAAAAGACATTGCACACAATACCTCTGTAGACATACTTGGAATACTAACCTCTATTTCCATCTTCTCAAATTCCCTGATTAATTCCTCGGATGAAGTTATCATGTTTAACCTTTCTTTTCTGCTTAGAGCGTCGGCCACCACATTTGCTTTGCCTGGATGATAGTTGATAGTACAATCGTAGTCCTTGATCAATTCTAGCCATCTTCTCTGCCTCATGTTCAATTCCTTCTGGGTGAAGATATACTTTAAACTTTTGTGGTCCGTGTAGATCTCGCACTTTTCCCCATAAAGATAATGCCTCCAAATCTTCAATGCAAACACTATAGCTGCCAATTCTAGATCATGCGTTGGATACTTTTCTTCATGTGGCTTTAACTGTCTTGAAGCGTAGGCTATCACCTTGTCATGCTGCATCAAAACACATCCCAATCCTTTGTACGACGCATCACTATAAATCACAAAATTTCCTTGATCATCTGGCAAAACTAGCACTGGAGAAGATACTAATCTATTCTTTAATTCCTGGAAACTTTCTTCGCATTTCTCATCCCATTCAAATTTCTGGTTCTTCCTGGTGAGCTTTGTCAATGCGTAGCTATCTTTGCAAAACCTGGCACAAATCTTCTGTAGTAACCTGCCAATCCCATGAAACTTCTTACTTCTGTTGGTGTTTTTGGCCTCTCCCAGTTGATTATAGCTTCAATCTTTGCTGGATCCACTTCCACTCCTTTATTGCTAATCACGTGCCCAAGAAATCGTACTTCTTTTAACCAAAATTCACACTTGGAGAACTTCGCGTACAATTTCTCCTGTCGCAGTATTTCCAGAACTATTCCCAGATGCTCTGCATGCTCCTCTTCTGTTTTAGAATAGATCAAGATGTCGTCTATAAACACGATCACGAATTTATCCAAATACTTCTTAAATACTCGATTCATCAGATCCATGAAAGCTGCTGGTGCATTGGTTAATCCAAATGCCATCACCAGAAACTCATAATGCCCATATCTAGTTCTGAACGCGGTCTTCGGAATGTCTTCAGGCTTGATCTTCAATTGATGATATTCGGATCTTAAATCAATCTTAGAAAACCATATAGCGCCCCTCAATTGGTCAAACAAATCATCAATCCTCGGCAACGGGTACTTGTTCTTAATAGTCAGCTTATTCAGTTCTCGATAGTCAATACACAATCGCATACTCCCGTCCTTCTTCTTGACAAACAGTACTGGTGCGCCCCATGGGGATACACTGGGTCTTATAACTCCTTTCTCCAAAAGATCTTGCAACTGAGTTGCCAATTTTTTCATCTCCACTGGTGCCATCCGGTACGGAGCTTTAGAAACTGGTTCTGTTCCGGGTGCTAAATCAATTACAAACTTAATTTCTCTGTCGGGAGGTAATCCTGGTAGATCGTCTGGAAAGACATCTAAAAATTCGTTGGCAACTGGAATCGTTTCTAGTGCTGGAATTTCTTTGTTGGTGTCTACCACATGAGTCAAATATGTTTCGCAATTCTGACGTAATAACCTCTTCACTTGAGCGATCGTTAAGAACTTCTTCTCTTGCCTATTTCCTCGAAATATCACTTTTTTCTTACTATCCAAGGTCTGAAGTCTTACTTTTCTATTCTTACAATCAATCTGAGCATTATTTTCTGACAACCAATCCATTCCTAAAATAACATCAAATTCTCCCAACTTAAAAGATATTAAGTCGGCATAGAAATGATGTCCTCCTATCTCAATATCGCACCTCGGGCACACTCGGTCGACGGAAACTTGATCCTTATTAGCTAACTCTATCATTAATGCTTGTTCTAACAACTTAACTTCGCAATGCAGTTTATCGACAAAACTTTGAGAAATAAATGATCTTGTAGCTCCAGAATCAAATAAAACTTTAGCATCTATGGAGTTGACTGGAAGCGTACCTGTAACCACGTCTGAACTCTGAACAGCATCCTTCATAGTCATATTGAATGTCCTAGCCTTTGGCTGGTCCTTTGCTGGTGGTCCTTCAATCCTTGGCACATTAGCAGTTGGTTCAGTTGTCTGGCAGAACCTGGCAATATGCCCCATCTTTCCACATTTAAAGCACAATGTCCCTGATTTCTGAGCGATAGTCTGACTTCGACACTCATTAGCATAGTGTCCCTTCTGATTGTACTTATAACACAACACATTAGCCTTACAAATCCCAAAGTGCCTTCTACCACAAAACTTGCAATCTGGTACTGGTGGACGATTGAGCCTCTGCTGATTTGAATTCTGAAAACGGTTGCCTTGTCCTCCATTTCCTGATTGTGGTCTTCTGAATCCCATATTCCTATTACCCTGATATTCTGGCCTTTTGTTGAAACGGCTCTGGAAGTTACCTTGTTGCTGGCTCCTCCTGAGGTTTCTATTTTCCTTTTCTTCCCATCCTTCCCTTTCTGATACATATCACTCCTACTTTCGATCACCATTGCTTTCTGAACCACTGCCACATATGAAGTCAACTCAAACATGGCCACCCTATTCTGAATCCAAAATCTCAATCCCTGTTCAAACCTTCTTGCTTTCTTTTCATCCGTATCAACCTGGTCTGGCACGAACCTCGCTAATTCAGTAAACTTAGTTTCGTACTCAGCTACAGTAAGATCTCCCCGGGTCAAGTTCAAGAATTGGATCTCCATTTGATTCTTCATATACCTCGGAAAATACTTCTCTAGAAACAGCTCTGTGAATCTCTCCCAAGTTATAAACTCACCTCCTTCCAATGCTCGCGCGGATTCCCACCAATAGTTCGCCTCACCCTTCAGAAAGTAACTTGCAAACTTGGTCTTCTGCTCAGCTCCTGCTCCGACCAATTCAAAAGCCTTTTCCATTTCCTTGAGCCATGCATTGGCTTCCACAGGATCAGCACTTCTCTTGAACTCAGGTGGCTTCACTGCTTGAAACTGCTTAAAAGTCACTGCAGGTGGTGCTGCTCGCTGCTGTTGTTGTTGTTGCTGCTGTTGTTGCTGCTGCGTAAGATGTAACATCTGTTGCTGCATCAGTCCCAACATCTGGATAATCGTTGGATCTGTACGGCTCTCGGTACTACCCTCTCCTGAATTATTCCTTCTCTTTGGTGCCATTATTCTAGTAAGAAACAAGCAACATATATAATAATCTGTCAAGCATTGTGTCAAATATGTAGCAATTCCTTAGCATATCAAAATTCGCAAATAGTATCTCTTCCCTGAATATCATAAACTTGCTACCTTATTAACACAAGCGACATGATTATCACATAATCCTGCTTATTATCTCAAGAATAATAACACAAAGAAAATTTACTCCGAATTATCCAACCCTTTTAAATCCTTGCTTTCATCTTAACTAAACCAATAAAATAGCAGGGCAATGACACAAGGCCTAAAGCTAAACGCAAAACAAGGAACTTAAATAACTTAACTATATCCTAACCCAATAACCTAAATTTAATCCTATAAAAGCTAGACTACACGCGCCTATCTTAAGTGATCTTCCTATGACTCATCTATGACAATCCTAAGCCTGTTTCAGTGACCATAACCTGTAGCTCTGATACCAACCTGTGACGCCCTCCAAACCCGGTGTCTAGATTCGGGGGTCACTAGCTAATAAACCAAAATAATAATCACAGCGAAATAATATAATAAATATGACCCCTTGCATGCAACTGGATCGATCACAGGTTATAGTGTGGAACAGGCACTAATACAAACCAACTGTTATTACAAACCATAAGTCTAATTAGTTTTACAACTTATTCAAATTTTATTACAAACCTTTATACTATTCAAGCGTCCCAAACTGTCTACCTGGAAAACACACCAAACTATCTACAAGCACACAACCTCTGGTCAGACCTGGAACTTAAGCTTGCCCTGGCCTGGCTGAAAGAAACAGGATATGAAACAAGTATGAGCGAAAAAAATGCTCAGCAAGCAGTAAATAACTTATGATTTGGAACAACAATAACAACATATCTGATGAACAAAACCAAACCAAAATATCTGAACAATATCAAAACTGATATATATTTGATAATAAACAACATTTGCAATATATTTTATTTTGGGATTGGAATCCTCGAACGACGGTGTGTTGCCGCCGGTGATCAGCCGCGGAGCAACACCGGTATGCCGAAGCATATCCAACTAAACAAAAGGTACCCAAGGCACATATCGGCCTAGCAAGGTGTTATATCCCGTATAACACATAGCTCACACTGGACCGCCGCCACGGCCTCTTACGCAACCATCCAACCCATTAAAACAATTTTTCGTTAAAGGAGTCGAATCAAATGACATCCTTAACCACATAACTCCCCATTTCTCATGGTCCGGAGTTTTCTCAACAACCAATGGCGAAATAACCAGAACAATTAGTTATTCGCTAATCCCAATTCAATGTTCCACTGTATAGAGTGATTTATAGCGAAATATATAAAACGTTTAACTATTCTGAACTTAGAATAGTTTGGAAATTGAAAGAATATAATTCAAAGTCAATATCAATTGAATGATAATTGAAGTTATAATATTTGCATAATATGATTCAAACTACACATCACTTGAACAATAAGTGAAGTTAGGGGTACTTGCCTGGTATGCTCGATAACCTCTTACTATAACTCTGCTTATAACTGATGGCTACTATCTCCGTCTAACAGTTGACTGCACTCCTTGCTACTCGATTCTATAAACAAAAGAACTATCTTAATTAGCAGAACCAAACTCAATCGACGTAACTATACGTCTTGACATCTACCCGATCGTTTATAACCAGCATGGTATTTTAAAACTGTAAACAGATAGCATGCATTTCATGTAGCACATAATCATGGCATTCGTATAACACTTAATCACATATTTTATGTAACACATAAGTCAGATCGTTAAAAGATATGTCTCAGTGCGATCAGAATGAAAATCAGGTCATTAATAATATTTACCAATCAGATACCGACTCAAACTGATACACAAATCAAATGTCATTGTAATACCAAAGAAATTAGGACTCAAAAGTATTTTTATTGAAAGCGTAATATTTTTCTGAGTCTATACGCGTTCGTTTCGTATTAAACGGACGAACGGTTTAATTATTATGAATAAAATAAGAATAAATAGATTTAAATCAATTAATAATAATATTAATTGATTTTTAAATACCAAAATATAATTTTTAAAACCTTAAAATAATTTTTAGAAATTATTTGAATTAATTATAAATAATTTACATTTATTTAACTATTTATAAATAAAATTAATTGATTTTTAATCAATTAATTAAATTCATAAATAATTAACTAAAATAAATTATAAATAATTAAATCAAATTGTATTTTTGAAAATAATTAAAGAAAATAATTTTAGGAATTTAAAATAATTAATAACTGATTTTTAGAATTAAATAAATTGATTTTTGAAAATAGGAAAAATGATTTTTATTAAAAAGTAAAAAGAAAATCAGAAACGTTAATTGGCATTTGGGCCATCCCTTCCAATGGATCGAACAGCGGCCTGTGCGGTGGGGAAACGGCCGGAAATTCAAGAGCACCCGACGGAAACTGGAAATGATTCCAGAATCCGGCGAAGCCTCCCGGAATCCGGCGCCGCCCAGAAACCACACCACAACCTCGAATCATAGCCAAACTCGATGGGTTTTTATACCAATCTATTCCAATCTTTCCCAGGAACTCAACTGCAACCATATTAACCTCCAACTTCAACCCAAACAACAACTCCGATCAAATTCAAACATTTCCCGGCGAACCAAATCGGAAAACCCGATTATAACCAAATCAACGCCAAAACTTGTGTTCTCGGTATCAAAATGAAGCCCATAACACATACAAACTAATCCAATCATCAAGTATAACTAAGAACGTCATTATAATCCATAAAATCAAATTGAAAAATCCACAAAAACTTAGAACTCGACTTCAACACTTCGGGGATCAAACAACACATATTTATAATCAAAACGACTGGAAAACATCATCTAAAACTATCTGTAACATCAGAATCAATCAAAAATCAACACAACTCAAGAACGATTTCAAGAACAAAACTAAAAAAATCGATTTTACAGAATACTCACCTCAATTCGTGATTTTGATATCAATAGAACGGGCTCTTAATAAGGATTATTTTGGTTACAAGAGCATCAACAGAGGATTCCTAGAACTCCCAATATCACTGAATTTGTGTTCTTGACAAGATTTTACCCCCAAAATTATATTCTTGATTTTTGGTTTTAATGAAATTAAAAGAAACTAAAAGAAATAATGGCCTATTTATATCTATACAAAAATTATATCCCAAAATAAATTAAGGGTGTTTTTATCCCCTAATTACAATAATTAGGGCCCCAAAATAATAATTACGGGGAATAATTTTAAAAATGATAAAATACAAAATTAATGTCAAAATTCCCCAAAAATTGCGAATAATTCAAAAATACAAAGATAAAGGGTATTTGAAATATGAATAATTTTATAAAAATAAAAACACAGATTTTGTGGGGTTTGATGTCCGGGTGGGGTCCCAGTTCATAAATTTTTGAAAAACGGAAACGATCCCTAAATTACCAGAAAATCCCGAAAACACGTAAAATACATTCAAACGCACATAAAATCAAATAAAACAGGTATCTTAATAAAGACACTAATAATTACGCGTTCCGTTTGCAGATAAGTTCATATAATTGCAATTTAAACATATTTTTAATCAATCGAAAAATTTTCTGGCCCGCACAGAAACACACATAACAGTTATAACATCTCATATCATAGCAACAATTACTTTAAATTTATAAAACACACAATATTTATTTATTTAACATATAATATTCACATAATTTTTTTTTCCGGATATTACATTTTCACGGTGATAGATAATAATAGATAATTCTTTTTCAATTTTATGATCTTATAATAATAAACATATAATCTGTTTCGATTTTGGCTCACCCCAATATTACCATGAGATTTTTAAGAATGTATACTCACTTGTACGTCATATAAACATAAATACTTTTGAAAAAACATTATTTTGGATTAAGATTGAAGTCTTAATGTAATGATAATACAAATTTTTATTTCAAAATTTGTCCACAAAACAAGACTGTGAAACTCCAATGACAGGGGACTAGTAAAAATAGATCTATCTTTGCCATAAGAAACAGTAATTTCACAGCTAATTTAACAAACATCAAACCTGGCTGGCTCAAATTAACCCCCCATCCAATGCTCACGGACAGCCAAAACTTGCACTACATGCAAACATTTATTAACACAACTTCAACATCCCATGCAAACTCTAATCCTCTGCACAACTAATCCATCACTTCATCTTCAACTTTTACCTAAACATGTCGAAATTCGATCCTTATGAGCACCTCAATGTCAGCCTTAATAAAGACGGAAGTCTCACGCGCCACCTCAACCTCCCCAGGCTTCCAGCCACAGGAGAAGACCAGCTTTTACCAGGCCAAACTGTAGTATCTAAGGATGTCACTCTGAATGAGCAGAACAAGACCTGGATGCGTATTTTTCGACCTACAAAGCTGCCTTCTAATGACAAGTCAGTTGCTAAACTTCCTATCATAATTTTTCTCCATGCTGGAGGTTGGATTGATTTGAGTGTATCTAATGTATTTTGTCACGAGTCATGTAACAAAATGTCGCATGAAATTCCAGCCATTGTGATTGGCCTTGAGTTTCGGCTTGCACCAGAACATCGACTTCCTGCACAGTATGATGATGCTGTGGAAACAATTAATTGGGTCAGAAATCAAGCCTCTGATCCAGAAGGTGATCAATGGCTAAGAGATTATGCTGATTACTCAAGATGTTACCTATACGGAGCAAGTTGTGGAGCAAACATCGCATATAATGCAGCATTACGTCTTCTTGAAACAAAAATTGAGCCACTAAAAATAGTAGGGATGATCATGAATCAGCCTTTTATTGGAGGTAAGAAAAGAACAAAGTCAGAACTAAAACTGGCAACGGATCAGTATTTTCCGTTGCCAGTTATTGATTTGTTATGGGAACTTTCCCTGCCACAAGGGATGGATCGAGATCATAGATTTTGTAACCCTTTGAAAGAGAACAATAAAGAAAAACTCAAGTCCATTGGGCGGTGTTTGGTTATTGGATTCGGAGGCGATCCTTTAATTGATCGACAACAGGAGTTTGTGAAGATGTTGGTGATTAGTGGAGTAATGGTGGAAGCCAAGTTTGATGATGTTGGATTCCATAATATCGATATGATTGATCCTAGACGGGCTGCTGCTATTATAAGTTTCATCAAAGAGTTCGTCTGATCTTCGTATCATGATGAGCTCCTTGTATTGCAGAAGTTATAACTTATAAGTCCGTAAATGTGGAATGCTGATTATTTGTAAACATTCCGTTCTTCTTATGAATCGTCAACATAGGAGATAATGTAAAATTTCAAGTAAACCGAAAGAAAGCACAAATCATTAGTCTTCATGATCGGTTATCTGTGTACTTAACTCATCGCTATTGGCACTCCAACCGCCTCTGTCCATCTTTATCTTTTCTCTGTTGTACGAGAGTCGGTCGCCCTACCTTCTTCTAATCTTAACCATTTTTTTTTACTCTTTCTGCGCATTTCTATCTCCATATTCATCTCCATTTCCTCCTTTTATTTATTTATTTTTTAATAAAATCGAGATTTGTTTCACAAAACTCAAAAAATCCAATACAATTCTTCACTTTAATTTTCAAATTTACTAAGATAAGAGTTTAGATTTTAGAATAAAATTCAGTTTTTGAATTTAAAATCTATGGTTTAGCAACATATTACAATTTAGTGTTATTTTGAGATTTTTAAAATTTGGGTTTTTTTCGTATTATTTTGTTTAAGCTATTATTTTTATGTTTGATTGTCTCGATGTATGCGATGCATCTCGCTTTGTGCGATGTGGTGGTTGTCTTGAAAATGAATTTGACAGTGTATTGTGAGATCTGAATATCTCGCATTAATAACACTTTCGACATGTCTGGAGCTGGTGTCCGACAGGTAGATAGCTGGGGTGTGTTTAAACGGTGGTGAAAATCACATGTGCTAACCTCTTACAAAAAATATTTATTCATAATATAAGGCCTCTAAACTCAATTGTTGCAATTGAGTCCTCTAAAGATTGCACTATTAATGGAATTAATATGAGCCTCAATTGTGAAACTACTGTTTTCGGGGGGAGATGCATGCTAGATTTTGCCCAGGAAATCATTACCTTAACTTTTAATTTTCAGAATATTTGTATTCAGTTTGTTAAGTAATCCGAAAATAAAACGACTAATTATTTAACTCTATTTGTTTTTCAACTTGATTTCATGATCAATTGAGAATTTATCCCGATTAAGTGCTTGTTTGGTATATACTGGGAATTAACTTACCATGGTAAGTCATATTTTCTATCTTTTTAAAGTTCTTGGAAGTGAAATTTTCTGTTTAGTTAACATGCAGGAACTTGTAATTACAAAATATATAAACACATGTATATATATAGTTATAAGCAAATGTGTCTGTGATTATTTTTTAGGATGGGAAGTGTAGATAACCAAGGCGGAGTGAGTAAGTGCTTGTTTGGTTCCACTAGGGAACTAATTTACGTTGGAAGTTATACTTCTCATCTACTTGCACTCCCTCGGAATCCCTAGAAGTGTAATAAACTTGTTTGGTTGACTATATATGTAATTTATAGGTACTCTGTTATCATATTTAATTTAATTTACTTATTTTTTTCATAATAATTATTTTGAGTTATTATTATTATTATTATTATTATTATTATTATTTCATTATAATATCTATCTTATTGTTTATCTTAATTTTTTAATTATATAAAATAAAAAATAATTATACAAAATTATATATCTTTTCAATATATTTTTGTATTAATGTATTAAAAAACATAATTACTAGTATTTTAACACATGACTTCAAATTATTTTTGCTATCATCAATAAATTATAAATGTACATTTTAAATTTTGAAATAAAATTTAGTTGAATAATAATAAAAATTGAATTGAAATAATTATATTTTTAATTACAAACTCGTATGCTAACTAAAATTTTGAATATCAAATTTTTTTACATGATTTTAAAAATTAATATTATGAAATATTATTTGCACCTATACTATAATTTATTAATATAGTGAGTTAGGTTTTCTTAATTTTTAAATAACTTTAATAACAAATATCTTTCATTTAGACATAAATTTTGGATTTTAATTATTTAATATATGGATTGATTATAAATCCAGGGAAGTGTGACTAACCTAGGTAGGGGTGAGTGAACAACTTCGCACATTGTGTAGGGATTTGGAGTTTCTAGGCAATTCTAATACCCATATTTTGTGTTATCAATTATCACTTCCCAGGTATTTGAAGTACCATCTAAATTTCTGTCAACCAAACGACCTCTAGGTAACTTCTTGTATTATATATATAGGTATTTTAACTTCTTAGGTATTTTTATTTCCTCTATTTTTTATAACCAAACAAGTGTATCATGATAAAAATCCGCATACCAAATTATTAATGAAATCTGTTTTAAATTTAGCAAAAAAAACTCATCGCGATTGGTTGAAAGGCCTGAAAGAGAACATTATCCTTTTGAGTGCGTTAAATTCGAAAAATAAAAGGAAAAACAAAGAAGGATCAAAACTTGAGGAAACAAAAGTAAAAAGTACGAAACAGTGATGATATAACTGCACTAAACCAGTACGAATATTACACAACAGAAAGAGATATTTAAAGCGGGAGTAGAAAATATGTGGTAACAGAATTTTCAGCACTACAAATTCAATTTTTTCTCCACAAAAATTAAAACAAACACACAACTCTACCTACAGAAACGTGATCAAAACATTTGCGTGTTCATCTTCACAATCAAAAATCATAACGTGCAAACATCTGATCAAACCTCGAATTTAAATCACTGAAATTCGACATTTTTTCATTAAACTGCATTTTATTTAGAGTTATCTGACAATGGCACAGCTGATCAAAGCACAGAGTCAAGTGAAACCTTTATTTAATGGTGATGGAATGTTGATCGGATTCGAACCGAGAGATCAGTCGATCATTTCATTGCGATGTCACAAGCGTAAAATTAAGCTTGGCAGGAGTAGTAGCAGTAGAGTGTTTGCTGTGTCATCTTCTGAGAGTTATAAGTTTAAGCAACCTGTTAATAGTGACAAGAGCTGCTATGATATTGGTTATGATTTGTTTTATGATGATCCGGAGTATCTTAGAGACGATTTGTCTAGTTTTCGGGGTTTAGTACTTGATATTTCTTACAGGTATTTTGTAATTTAAATTATCTGTTTTTTAACATAATTGTTCAAGATATTTTTATATTTTAGTCCACAGGCACGCGCGTGAACAATTGTTCTGCAATTTTTGTTTGTATTCTTCTGCAAAACTGTTCTCACGTGTTCTCGTTCTAAAACTGTTCTCCATGGAACGTGGCCCTATTTGTATGTGTATGGTGTTTATTGTGTTTTGAGTTTTGAATTGTGTTGTTGCAGGCCTATTAATGTTGTGTGCTGGAAACGTGCAATTTGTTTGGAATTTATGGAGAAGGTTGAATTAAATTTTAGTTAAATTAGATTAGTAGTTCAAATTCTTGACTTAAGTTACTCTGATTACTTTAGTTTGCTATGTTTTAGTAATCGTGTCAAGTGACAAGTACTTAGTCTATCGTTATATAGTACTACTTCTTGGATTTTGTGATATGAAAAGTCTGGAGATTACGAGTGTATGTTGTATTTCAACAAGTATTCTGATTTCTGAGCAATATGATGTTCTAATTTCACCCAATTAAAGAAATATATAGTTTGCAAGCTTTTAACACCGAGACTTGTCATAATATCGTTTGCTTTTAATCTCAAGTGCTTGGAATTTCTGCTCTGAATCTTTGAATCTGAAGTTAGTACAGGTTATGTTTTTTTACAGGCTGATGTTCTGGAGTATTATGATCGATCTGTCAATTCTCCTAGTGGATCCTTTTATATACCTGCTGTTTTAAGGGTATGCAACCTCAAAGTGTTTTTTCTGTGTATCACATTCTCTTCTTGGTGAGATGAATTGGGCCTGTGTGGAGATGAAGGGTCAATTTACTACTAATATTACTACATCTACCATTAACTGAACTGCCTTTCTATTCACTCTGAGATCTATTTCTATAGGTTTTTTTTATGTTTCTGATCTTTAAGTGCTTTCCACTAATCGAAGATTATTATATTGGGATTTGCTGGTTCCTTCTTCCAGGTACCGCATTTGCTACAAGTTGTCAGGAGAAGGAAAATAAAGAATACACTTAGTCGTAAAAATATTCTTGCTCGGGATAGCTTTACTTGTCAGTAAGTAGTCTTCCTACATTTTTAACAATATGTATGGTGTCTTTGTTTCCTATGTTAACAAGTAAAACTTGCAAAGATATGTGTTGCTTAAGGATCACATTCTTCCCTTGAGCCATGATACATTTTGGTAAAAAAGACAGTTATATGTAGGATACACAGATGACGAATAGATATGTTCATAGAGATTTGGCATGTAAGGAGAGGCCGTAAGGGATAGCATAGAAAAAATTATTGCCTTGGAGAATATGATAAAGAAGCTAATATGAATTAATTACAGGCTGCAATTGTTCCTATCAGATAGATCAAAACTGTAGTAATGTAGTTTTGTGTGGCAAGTTCTTTATTTAATTATACTGTGATTCCTCTTGGCAACAGGTATTGTTCTTCGACTGAGAACCTGACGATTGACCATGTAATTCCAATTGCGCGAGGTGGGGAGTGGACATGGGAAAACCTGGTATGATAATATTGAAATTGTATTATGTTTCTAAGCTTCTTGCAGCCCCTAGATACTATCTTCATAAAGGATTGAGTCTGAAGTTGTATTATGACAGTTATTCCAGAAGATTTACAAAATTTTGCATGGTAGTATTGAGTTAATAGACACTGATGTGGTTTTCAATAATTCATTTATCATTATCATCGTATAGATGTCATCTTTGTAATGTTCTTACGATGTCTTGTGCATAACAGGTGACTGCATGTTCCCGTTGCAACTCCAGAAAAGGTCAGAAGATTTTAGAGGAAGCAAACATGAAACTGAATAAGGTCCCCAAGGTAGCTTTTACTTATCAGTGGAATTATCGTTAATTTCATTTATCTGCCTGCTTTAACATTTTGGAAAATAAAATTTTCATATAGAGAATATGTTGTGCAATGAGTTATGATCAGGGTTGGCACTGAGTTTAGTTTTTTAAGTTGGTGAACAGAAAGTTTTTTTCCATAATAGAGTAAACTTAAAAAGATATGATCCAAGAAAAACGCGATTGCAGGCTTGGTTTCTACAATGGCAATTTGATTCATTTATCTGTAATACCCAGACAATAGGTTCTGATATACTGGATCAATGAGTTGCAATAGGAAGATTAAAGATTTTAGTAGTTCGATGATTTGGTTAGCAGTTTTCTGAATTCTTCTGGTTTTACAGGCCCCTAAAGACTATGACATAGTTGCCATACCCTTGACAAACTCCGCAATAAAGATGCTGAGAATGAGAAAGGGAACACCGGAGGAGTGGCAGGAATACCTTGCTTAACCATCATCATGTCAGTTCATGATCAACACAGGGCTGACTTGTACATTTCAGTAATACAGTCAAATTAATTTCTTTCAGTCTGCAGTCTTACTAATACACATAATATCTTCTGTATTCTGCTGCCTTCATAGGCGTCCCACTCTCTTAATCCACATTATGTACATTATGTCTTAGGGCTTTGCTTTCATATTTCTAATGGTATAACATGTATATAGAGTTAATATACTCTTTACTTGTTCATAGTATAACTAAAGTGGCTTCAACTGTACTATTATTTGCCGATTTTATTGGTTCTCTTTAATGTACTTGTTGGATGATCTATGTAGTTTAGATGGGCTTTGTTAGATGTACTATGTCAAGTAAACATGATAGGATCCTTAACTATAATTAGCAATTAGTATAGCAACTTTACATACTTTTATATCCCTGATTTATAATTAACAAATTAGTACTACAGAGATTCTTAGTACTACAAAGATCAGCTCCCATATCTTAACTATTGCTACAATCTCTCCATGCATTGAGTAAAATAATTTATCAAAAATGCAATGCGCGGACGAGTAACTGTAAGAGATAATAGTCGATCAAACAGACGTCGATATTGACCAGGGTTAAGGACCATCAGAATGGAGTAGTTTGAGATATCGATATTTTACAAGATTCCGGCTTAACTAACACAAGGCCATCCCCTTTCCCTATGGAATAACATCTCAAACTACTCCCATCCGATGGTACTCCACTATCAGACCCTAGTCAATATTGTCGTCTAAGTGGTCGACTAATATCTCTTACAGTTACTCGTCCGGACATTGCATTTTTGGTAATACTGCCTTTTCATGATTTTTGCTTCCCTCTTCATTGGCTTCAGTAGCCTGCCAGAATATACGAACCTCGTGGTATGTTTTTCCCAGAGTGAATTGAATGTGCTCTCCACATCCTCCATTTGGTTAAATTATCGGTCTTGAGTCTTGACGATATGATCTTGTAGATGATGCTAAGAATCAGTGATCGTTTCTTGATCTGTAATTGGCATGCTTTTCTGTTTCTCTTTACATTGACCCTGTAACATTGAACAATTTTTTTGCATTAATTTGTACTGCTGATTCTTTCGATATATTTTTCTGTCCATTTCTATTTCTTTAGTTAAGTCCAATATAGTCACTTCCTTTCGTAAAAATTAGCATCAAACTAAGACACCTGTGTAGGGCAATCGCTTGAGAACGTGGCGTATCAGCCAACATAATAGCTGGAGTCTGGGGACTCCAGTATTACAACTGCTCTATGATTTGCATTCTTATTTCAGAAGCCGCCTCAGTGACATGTATGGAAATGATTTCTGTCTTAGAACATTTGCATATAAGTAACATCAAGTATGGCCAATACATCTCAGTACAGTTATCTTGAATTATCAGTTCCAAATTATATGTCTGTTGATTATAGTTTCAGTCCCATGGAAGTTGTTTGTCTCAATGTTATTGTTTCATTCCATTGCTTCTAGGTTTCCGTAAACTTGTTATCAGGATCATTTACGATTAAAATTAAGCTAAGTAGAGCAAAGACCGAAACTAATTAAAAAAATGAGCTGTCTAACTATAATTAAATCCTTGTGGTTAGAAGTTGCTTCATTGTTCATCAAGTGGGATTGGTATTTCAAAGCTTAAATGTAAATGTTTTGCGCTGTTTGAATAGACTCCACCAAATGTTAATTAGGCCCTTAGTTTCTGAAGATCAGTGGTGTCCCATTGTTGGCAAACTGATGCACATTCATCAAATGAAATGATATTCTCTCATTTGTAAGTGTCTGCATACCATTAAAGGAGATCTATGATCTCCTTTGTACCCGTAGCTGATTAATACTTATCGTATGACTTGAACAATTGTTGTTCATTTGATGTTATTCATCAGTCCGTAGCTAATTATGTCATTTATTGATATCGCCCGTTTTTCTATTCACTGATGACCTTATTTCCAGTTTTTTGATATCGCCCGTTTGTCTTGCACTTTCTGCACAACTTATAAGTTATAAGTCAAAATCCGTTGTCAGGAATATCTTTAAAATGTAATACTACTACCTGCTCTTTCGATCATTCTCTCACTAATCGATAAATTTCTTGTCTGTCATTGAATTTGCAGATTGAAGGAACCAACCATAGCCAATAAGCCAAGGTAGTGCCTCACTTTTTTTTTCTCACCTTCTATGAGGTATCAACAACTTATCTATCAAATAAATGCTTTTCCTGGTAGTTGGGGCTCATCTATCTGCTGCCATAAATCTCTGAGAGTATTATGAACCCTCACCTATCTATTGTTTTCTTTTCATTCTTGTTGAATCTATTATTGACCAAACCATGTTATGTGCTTCAACATAAATTGACTACATGCATCATTCTAAAATAGCCGATTGATCACCTGATTAATCGTTATTAGGTGTTATGTCAATGTTTATACATATTTTTCTTAACCTAATATAACAAGCTTAATAAATTTATTATTATTATTTTTTAAACGTATCATATTAGTGTTCCGATTAATCTCCAATTATTTGACTCATCGCTACAAAGTCATCTTGCCGATAAATCCCGACACCCGATTTTTATGATTATATCTAGTATCAGTCATATTCATGTATAGCCAGCTGCATGTGCAACCAAATTGGTAGTCATGGCCATGGGGCTATCAATCTATCATGCTGTGTGATTGAAATCACACATAAGGTTGATATTTCCAGAAGGAAGAATTATACACAATTATTATTAAATTAAATGATTAAAATTATAGCTTTGTATGTCTGCATTATTTTTTAATCTCCGGTAATATAATTACTATTTTTTGTGAATATTTACTGCTGTAAGCGGGATATACCGGGTATGTATGGTTTATGCGGTTCATACATATTGTCAGACCTCGTTTATCGTCTGGCGAGTGATGATAGTTATTTTTAATTTTTTTAAATTATGATCTGAAGATATGATCTTGTTTGTACAAAACAAGTCCTGTTTTCTGAACATACCATTGCTTCACTTGCTCTGCAGTGATCAGTCCACATTATGAAAGAAACTACTGGAATACATTTGTGACCAATGTAAATATTTGTCAGAAGTTTTATTACTGCTTTGTTCACACTCTTTGTGAGCTGTATAATTGTTACACATTACTCTTTGTGAGCTGTATAATTCTGGGACTCTTTTTTGGTAAGGTCAACCGCGGAAATTTAAATACTCACGCACACGTGCTTCCACGGAGACATGATTACTAACTTGATTCCTTCTGATTAAAATTTACAATGAAAGTGATATAAACATTAAAGCAAGCATGGACTATCAATCAAAATGATTCCCAGTTGATGTAGTTTACTAGATTGACCAATTATATCTGATGCCTCTTTTCAATTGTTTCATTGTATTTTTCCTACTTTTTACTTGTGAAAAAAATTCTGTTCAGCTCACTTGATGGTCCTAATGCAGAGGCATTGCCATTTCCAGAATATCATGGTTCTGAAAATTGGAGAATCTGGCACCATTTTGTAAGATATTTTTGGACTTGTAATTTATACTGTCTGGTTCTTTGTGAACACATACATGCATTATTCTCTCCCTCACTTGTGAGTTGTGAAGAATAGTACTAGTGCAACATGTAATGCATAGATGTAGAGGCCACTGGACCAGTGGGCCTTTCATTTACCATTTGCATTCAAAACTAGCAACTGAAGTAAAGAATAATTTATATTATATTTGTAATGTTCTTTTCTGCTAAGTATGAATCTGTGTTATAATTTCAAGTACTTTGAAAGTACTCGAGTGTATAGGAGAGGAAAGTAATGGAGTTTATTCTAACATGAAGAGTAGAGATATCGTTTTCTTAGATATCCTCGATTTTGAAAGAACGTTTGTTAGTTGTAACTTTAATTGGACGAAGATGTAACAATCTAACATGCACACACTATTGTTTCCGCATAGTATGAATCTGTGTTATAACTTAAGTACTTTAAAAGTACTCGAGTGTATAGGAGAGGAAAGTAATGGAGTTTATTCTAACATGAAGAGTAGAGATATCGTTTTCTTAGATATCCTCGATTTTGAAAGAATGTTTGTTAGATGTAACTTTAATTGGACGAAGATGTAACAATCTAACATGCATACACTATTGTTTCCGCATATGCTCTCGGTTTTGAAAGAACGTTTGGAAGTTGTAATTTTAAATGGACCGAAGATGTAACAAACTAACATGAACGCTTTTTGGGATTAAATATCAAAACTCCCGATTTTGAAGCACCTTCAAAAATTGTAATTAATGAACCTAAGATGTAACAAACATACATGAACACTATCCCGGGTTAAATATCAAGTTGATGGTTTTTCAATTCAAAAATTCAAGATTTTGACAGTGTAGTGATAAATCAGAAAAAGTGAGGTGAATAATTTAATCTGTAGTTTGCTGAAACCAAGACAGTAGAGTAGGCACAGTGATTAGGGTCTGGTTATGCATGCATTTAAATTGTTTACAGGTTGTGTTCATGTTATAAATTGAGAGTGTGAGAGACAGGCAGGTCAGGATAGAAAAAAGACAGGGAGTATGGGAATGTGGGGTTTCTCTTTAATTGATGAAATTTGAAGTATTTTGTATTCTTGCTTTTATCAACCGACAGAAAACAAGTCATTATAAGAACTACTACAATTTACTCCAATCTCTCTCTCTCTCTCTCTCTCTCTCTCTCTCTGTACTTACTTTGCCAAAAAACATGGACTTTTGCCGGAATCTCTCAGTTTCCGGTGGCCTGAGTTCAGAGTATGAGCAGGAGCAGATGTTTCCTTCTTCTTGCTCCAAGCTTGGAAGCCTGGATGACATGTTTTCAGGCAACAACATGGTATGAAACTTAAGTACCTCACTTCTTTCTTGAGTTCAAGCAAGGTTTTCTTGTTTTCTTGCCACTTTGTTCTCATTTTCTTGAGTTTTTGACCTTTTCAAGAACCAAGCTTTTTTAGTTCTTGCTTAGATAAAGATGATTGATTTGTCATGTTAGTATGTTGTATGTGTTTTTGGATAAAGGGTCATTTTTGTTTTCTTTATATAGCAAGTTTAGACAGTGTTTGTGTTTTGGTTTTCTTATAATGCAAAAAAGTGCAGGAAGAGGACATGAACTTAGAGTGGCTATCAATTTATGTTGAAGATTGTTTCTCCAGCTCTGGGAACTGCTTACCAAATGCTTCTGCAATGATACCGCAATTTGTCGAAAAAAAGACTAATACAACCAATGGAAGCACAACTAAAAGCATCCCTAAACCAGCAACACCAGCAGTTGCAGAAGCAAACTTAAAGCCCTTACAAGTGGTGAAGCCTGAAATGGACTTCAAGTCATCTATGCTCCACAAGTTTGTGATACCAGGCAAGGCAAGAAGCAAAAGAAGTAGAGGCCCAGGTCCAATTGGTAACAAGTCAAGAAGAATCACTAGCCAGTTTCCTAGCTGGTCTCACAATCCTTACATGACAAACTCTGATCCACCTTTGCTAAAACAGACCTACTGGTTAGCTGACAGTGAGCTAATCTTGCCCATAAAGGAGGAAAATAAAGAAGTCAAGAATGAAAAAACTAGGCTCAAGAGAGTCAAGGAAGAAGAGGATCAAGATCAAGAAGAGGGAATCTTGGGCAGCTTTGAAGACAACAATGGGCAGCAACAGCAACAGCCAAGAAGATGCACACACTGTTTATCACAGAGGACACCTCAATGGAGGACAGGACCATTAGGTCCAAAAACACTGTGCAATGCATGTGGAGTGAGGTACAAGTCGGGCAGGTTGCTGCCCGAATACAGGCCTGCTAAAAGTCCAACTTTTGTGAGCTACAAGCACTCTAATTCACACAAGAAAGTCTTGGAAATGAGAACCATGTCTCATCTTTCAACCAATACTTCATCTTATTAGTGTTATTTTTAGTCAAGAAAGATGGAGAATTACTACTGAATTAGAGTTTATTATTACCAAATTATAGCTATGTAGCTTGTTGTCTTAGCATTGAGCAGAGCCCTTGTTGAGGACTTTATATATATTATAACCTAAAAGAGTCCATCAATGGAAGTCTTTAGTTTTTCCTATTACAACCATTTCCCCACACTAAAAAGAAAGAACATGAACTAAAGAGCCTATTGTTCCCGCGTGTGTTAGAGGCAGTGTTCTTAAAATGGGTCTAGGCGGCGCCTAGGCTAGGCGGTGGTAAAACGCCCCGACTTGGACGCCTAGCGATTTCTGGAACACTGGTTAGAGGTAAAATTTAGTACATTTTATTGCTTCGTATTTCCGAACTCTGTTTTATGCATACCGGAAAAATTAGTAGAACATGAATTTGGAAATAACATGAATTCGTCTCAAGTCATTTCTCTCTTTTGCTTGCAAGAGCCTATTGCTTCGACATACCGTAGAGATAAGATTTACGTACATTTTTCTTTTGATCTTTTCGAACTTGCTTTTGGAGCGGGATGTAAAAATGATGAGGAAAAATTTGTAGTAGTACTAGACTCCTCGTGGTACATGAATGTTGAAAAATAAAAAATTTAAAAGTTCGGGAAAAGTCCCTGTCAACGGTTTGTCATAGAATCCTTATACAATAAATGATTTTTTATTTGTTTCCAGACCGTAGATAATGTTTGCGATCCCTGTAACTATTTTTTTTTAATTATAACTGTTGATAGTTTATCGAACGGTCAGAAAACCGTTTGTTATATAACTCGTACGTGGCAAACGGTTGTCCCGGACCGAACCCCGAGTTATAAAGTGGCACTGGGATGATAGGGTGAGGTAGACACGCAACAAGGCACGTGGAATGTAACTGATAGGGTTAGCTTTATTCAAGAAAGGAAAAGTATGATGAAACTCGTGAAAACTGGAAACAGTTATTGGATTCTGTTTCTTTTTTTTCTTTTTCACATGATTCTGCTGCTCTCCTTTTCCTTGATTACTCCGTTGATTACTCTCCTCTAACATGCTCTGTTTTTGTGTTTACTGTAGTAATCAGCAGCTTGATTACCCTTGTTTTGTTATCTTTTGAAAAATTCAAAATGCTAAAGTTTCTTAAAACGTTTTCAAAATAGTTTAGGAAATGTTTTCGAATGATAAGATGTCATTATACTGTTAGTCATTCTTCTATATGTTAGGTTCGATTTATAATAGGCTCAGTTGGCCGAGATTCGGTCTTGACAAAAATTTATTATTCGGAGATTAAATTTTAATTTTGATTTTGGATGATCTGTACCTGACATGTCTCCTAACGTGTCCCTTAATGTGTTCCGTTTTTTCTATTAATCAGTTTAGTTACGAACATATTTTGAGTCGATCACGTGAAACGTAAAAAATTGACCAATAGTAAAAATTGAACATGTCAGAGACACAGGAGAGGATAAGAAATCCAAACTCTTTGATGTAAACGATGGACCAAAATGTCATTTTTGAGTGTTAAATGGTCCAAAATGTCGCTTTTGAAAATAATGGCTTAAAATATCACTTCATAACGGTACTTCGTCTTCCGTTTTGTAAACGGTACATAGTGTGCTGTTTTGGTACTTTATTTTTTTTTTAAATTTTTTATAATGTGCAAAACGTTTGTTGAAGTAGCGTTTTGGCTCAAAATGGTACATCATATAGTGTTTTGTACCAAAACGGAACTTTATCTACCGTTTTGCGCATAAAAAAAATTCAAAATGCCAAAGCCTTACACGAAATTCCGTTTTAGGTGTTTTGCATAAACGGTACATGATGTACCGTTTTGAAGTGACATTTAGGGCCACGACCCTTGATTACAAGTGTATTGTCCGCAAGGGTTGACTCAACTGGTTAAAGAGGGAGGGGATAACTATTCTCCGGGGCACATGTTCGAATCCCGTGAAAGGAGAATTTATGATTATGCCTCCTGAGTCAGAGCATATCGTTTAAATACAGTTTACCTTGGTTCACGTGATTTGCAAGCTATTACATGATCTTGTATGATTTACCTAATACGCACCTGAAGGGTAACGGCCGTGAATTATCTACGATAAAAAAAATGTGTACCTCTGATTTAAAATTTTAAACACAAGTTATATTCAAAATGTGAAAAATGTGAATTTTTGAACTTGCTACCAAGTAAAAAAGTGAAATTTGAGATTCCAAAGGATTTGAATTTGAATGGGGGAGGAAGCAAACAAGACACAAAAATTTTTGAAAAATGAGTGGTGCAGGTGGGTGGTTGCCAATAAGTATGCAATTGTCTTCCATGTTATTGTTATACCCACCACCCCCATCACTCTCCTTTTCTTGCTTTCATATGGCCCTACCATGGGTCCCTTTTCATCTGTTTACAATATTGATTTCTCATTTCAAGAAATCATGCCTAATCATGTTTGTCAATTAGCGGTAATAAATCCATTTAGCTATTTTAACTAATGGATTAGCGGACTGAACAAGTTGTTTTTTACTTTAGAATTAAACATAGTTATTTTAAAGCCCAGTTGGGTAGCTATGAGTTTATCGTATGTCATTTCAGGTGTTATTCGATATTTATTTATCCGGAAAATTTATGAGAACACGTACTTATTTTTAAGACTATAAATCATATTTGTAAAAAAAATATAGTTATTTAGCTATTTTAATCGACGGATTAAATGACTTAAGAAGTTGTTTTTACTTGAGAATTAAACATAGTTATTTCAAAAGACGGTTGGGTAGTTCAGGTGGTTGTGAGTTTATCCTTTGTTATTTTATGATGTTGGATTTGATACCCGGTCACCCCGAATATTTATGAAAACATTAATATTTATAAGAACATATTACATTAAAATAACTGTTTGACAAATATCTGTCTGATTAACTGTTTGCATTTTAACTTATACATAACGTCAATTATTTAATTAAAAGCACAATTGAGTCTAAATTATTATCTGAATCCGCTAATTACCAAATATCAATTCTCGTATACCTTTTCAAAATGGCCATGATTGAACCACCTGTAACGACAGAGAATAAAATCTCTTGTTATTTGATCGAATAATAAAATTGATCCAATCTTATTTTTGAATCGTACTACTACGAGTGCCATATTTAGGCGCAAATTATTTGAGAGAGAAAATGGGTCAAAGTTGCTAGTACATGACTTCATGTGACCAGAGCAAATGGTCACTCAAAATGATGATTGTTTAGACTGTTCAATACTCCCCCGTCCCTAAAAACGTTTCTTTTTTGTGTTGGACACGTTTACCAATGCACACTTTTGATCGTTAATATCTTTAAATTCATATTAGTATTAAATATAAAAATTTCACTGCTGATAAATACGTATCCAACGAGATCACTCATGACTATATTTGATATTATAGATTATACGTAAATTATTAGTCAATCGCTTAACGTGAACAATAACGAAAGTTAAAAGAGAACACGTATATTGAGACGGAGGGAGTAGTTTATTACTGCAGTGAGTCACTGAAGTGACAATGATACTATAATTTAGATTCAATTATTAATCTTTTGTATTAATAATTGAAAGTGCACACTATCAGAGCAAGTCCAACGGCTCCGTTATATGAGCTCTTAAGCTTATTTATAAAGATTTTGACAAAAAATGACACTTCAACAGTGTATTAACAGTATTAATACTTTCTTATATCACTAAGACATGAGCTTCATTATTTAACATTTTTAGCAATAAAAAATTCATTTATCTCTTCTTTTTTTTATATTTGTCTCTCTCTTTGTTTCATTTTTTGTCCATATCTTTTCAAATTTATTAATATAATAATAATAAGGAACGAAGATAAGGATCATTGTTGGAGTTGAAATTCAAAATAATGTCTTAAATCACTAAAAGTAAATATTTTTTAATATTTATAATAAACCACTATAACACTGTTGGACTTGCTCTAATAGAATAAGTTGCCAAAATTTTTTTGATAGGAGATTTTTGTCAAGCAATAGGTCCATAACTATTAATAAACTTTTCAATAATAAAATTTTAACAACTAGTCAAATTCGGATTCTTAGCGTGTGCGCTTGAAAACACACTAGAAAAATCGATAATCGAATAGTACAATTAGGTGTATTTCTAGTGTTCAAATCTTCTATTTCAAAGCATCAAGAAATTTATACAATTTTTTAGATATTATAAAAAAATTCAGTTTATTTTTACATCATACGGATTTTTTGAAATACAATATAAATTTATGTGTCGTACTATAGAATTACATCATCTTTCTTTTTAAGGCTAAAATCAGTTTTATATTTGGATTCAGAATAATATACTGATTTAACAATATTCCTATTTTTCATTAATTTAAATTAATGAAAAAGTTTAATTTAAATTTCTATACTGACCTTTTTACTGGAAAATAATACTTTATAACAAATAAAAGTTGCAGACAAAAACTAAAACACAACAGGCCCGTCTAGCTACAAACACCATAACTTGAACTAAAACCCAATAGGCCCGTTTAGCTACCAACACCACATTTGTTTTTATTTTGGGCTCGTGGGCTGAAATTTAAACGGCCCAACACAACTCATAACTGGAGATCAAATTTAATCTTCTACTCCTGAGTTTTAAAAAGAAAGAAAAATAAGTGGAGGATAAGTAAACTAATTTCATTTCGTAATTGTGCTCCCGATTTTTAAGGAGAGTAAACAATGTTTATAAATGCAAATTTGATAAATTTTCACTTCAAAAATGAGATAAAAACAATGTTAATAAATGCAAATTTGATAAATTTTGACTTCAAAAATGAGATAAAAGTATTTTAACTCCTAATCACTTTCTTCATTCCGATTAAAAAACTCGGGAACAAGCCCTAAATTTATAAAATCTTGGTTTGGACTTTAAAATCAGTTTGATAAATAGGTGTATGTTAAGACATACTCCCTCTTTCCCTTTCAATTGTTTATATTTTTTTAGAGAGTGTCCGACACGTATTTTGAGGTACATATTACGTATAGTTGTGTAATTTTTTTTATAATTGTATTTTTCTGAATAAAAATTAAAACATTTAACTTTAATTCAGAAAAAGAAAATTATAAAAATAAGTTACATACACTTTTTATGCACGTCGTGACCGAGACTTACTCAGAATGTAGACAATTGGAAGGGAATGACGGATTAAAAATGGATGATGCATTTTTAAACTGGAATAGATCAAATATAAAATCTTCTATTTCATGTCCAAATCTGAGTTATGAATCAACAACAATCATCAAGCCACCAATAACATGAGAAAGGCTAGAAATACTACAGCTACCAGTGAAGGGTCTGTGGAGGAAGATCGGGACGACGGCATGATCTGAATGGTGAAATTGCATTGCCCTTGCGATATGTTCTGCGTTGTCACTGAGGCAAGCCCTTGAAAATTACAGGTCAAGTCGCCTTGATTTTGGACCTGGAAATACGCATTGAAAGCGTAAGATACATTTCCATTAGCATCCAAGCCGTTACAAGATGATCCGTACTCAAGTGCTGTGCAATCTGCAAATGTACAAGCGTAATTCACATTCTCAGCAAGTTTGCTGAGGTCCTTGGCGTCTGGATTGAACGCACACCACTTCTGAGGTAGATACTTCACATTTTGTGCAGGTACAAGAAATTTGTTCTGGCCTTGACCTGAAAGATCCATTTGAAACTTGGGTTGTCCGTCGTATCTAAAGATACCCCAGTGTCGCTCAAAATTTCCAGGCGCTATGCTCTTAGCATCCTCGTCAATAAGTCCAAACAAATAAACCTCAATAAATCCAGGCCGAAGTGGGGTGCCTTTATTGGCTGCAAGTCTTGGTAGAAGCCCATTGTAGAATCTTTGAGCATATCCGATATTACCATTTTTATCTCCATCCGTTGGCCATCCAACCTCCCCTACCACAATCGGCATGTCCCCGTAACCTGCCGCTTTCAGTGATGAAACCAAGGTATCATAGTTGGCATCAAAAACATTTTGATAGTCAATACCGTTATCGTGAATGGGAAGAGTTACTCCATCAAAGAAGGCGTAGTCAATGGGGAAGTCATCATTGCCATAAAGGCTTAGAAACGGATATATATTAACCGTGAATGGCGCTTTGTTATCACTTAAAAACTTCACAATCTGGGTCATTTGATCTAGGATATCTTGCCTAAATCTACCAGCAGAAGGGACAGGATTATCATCTGGTGAACTATAGACATCAGCATTTGAGGGAACAGTCGCTTTGATGGTGTCCCCATAACCAGCATCATTTATCGCATTCTGGATGTTCTGAAGTGCTGGAAAGGTAGTATTCAGAAATGAATTGTTATAAGCCTTCAGGAAAGGCTCATTACCAACCGCCACATATCTACACATAAACAAAGTAATTATAACCTCTCTTTCTGATAATTTAAACAGATTAAACCAACGGTAGCACTACATAGGTTTAGCAATTTGATAAGGGTGAACAAATGCCTATTTATGGATCAAACAACTATAAGCGATTTACAGCAAGGGAATCTGGCATCGCTTCCTAATTTCAATCAGTAAACTCCTCTCCGTTTATTACTATCAATTTTCCCGAGATTCTGAAGAATACTAAAATTAGCTGCAGTTCCACTCTTTCGGTCTTTCCAGTTGTCATGTACGTCGAGACTGCTAAAGTATGCACTAATAAGCCTAATTATATGGCAAACAACCAATATACAGCTAAACAATTAGGTTGTAAAACAGAGCAGGAATTACCAACAACGGCTATAAAGAAAGACAAAATCTCGAAAAAGCTTCAGATAGTATACAAAACCATGTGCAAATTTTCAATGATCAATATTTGTCAAAGAAAGAAAGCCAACTTTCTTTCAAAGCAATGTAACATCATACAACTTGCACAAAGATAACAATGCTAACCAGAATGTAATAAATAGTAATCTCAATCAGGCAAAACCATAAACAAGCTTTGCCATCAACTTTAAATCAATGACACACAAACAGAAAGAGAGGGGGAGAGAGAGAGATATAGAGAGAGATATAGAGAGAGAGAGAGGGAGAGAGAGCGGGAGAGGGAGAGAGGGAGAGGGAGAGAGAGGAAGAGGGAGAGAGGGAGAGGGAGAGAGGGGGGTGCATAGCAAAAGAGGGATAAAAAAAACATACTTGATATTAACACCTCCATGGAAATTATATCTGGTAATATTATGCTGAACCCATTTTTGAGCTCTTTTATAACTATTCATAGACTCAAGTTGATCATTAGGAATGGCAATCATAACTTCAATCCCAGAGCCAGCAAGTGCACTCATTGTACTCTGTTCAGCATCAAACAATTTAACTTTTTGAATCCCATTGTCTTTCAACATCTGAACCACATCTTCTGGTTTCAATTTGTGAGTTGCCATTGTTCCCCAGTTCACACCTAGACCTTCAACTCTCACAAAACACACCAAAATCATTAAAAATAAAAAACCCATTATAAAACTTAAATCTTCTTGTAAAGGGTATTAGAAAAATAGGATCTTTTTGCTATAAGTCTCAAAGAGATTCAATCTTTATGCTTTGGTGACTGAAAAAATTAAATTTTCCTTCTGGGTATTAAAAAAATTGGATCTTTTTGCCAGGGGTCTCAAAAAGATTCAATCTTTATGCTTTGATGCTTCAAAAGATTGATTTTTTTAAAATGGGTATTAACAAAATTGAGTATTTTTGTTATGGGTGTTAAAAAGATTGAATCTTTATGCTATGGTGATTGATTGGGGAGATTTTTCAAGAATTTAGACAGAGAGTGTCTGTAAAAATGTAAGAATGAAGCTCAGACATGTATGTATATGTAAGTATGTTTATGAGAGAAATAAGGCAAGTGTAATGATGAGGCAAAAGAGCGAAAATCTAGGGGAAACTGAGGATAGTACAGTGCAGGGGGAGGTGAAGAAGGTGGTGTGTGTGTGTGTATCTTGGTGAAAGTGATGAATTTATATGAAGGTGTGTGTGTTTTGTACAGTTTGTAAATGGAAGTGTAAAGTTTGTAACTGACAGTGTAAATGACGCGGTTTGACAGTGTAAAGTTTGGATAGTATAATTTCACACCGACTTTGTTCATTTTTTAGTATTGTTGGGAAGAAATAAAATTTATCTTTTGATATTACATTTTTGGGTTTTTTTAAAAAATATCCAAGTTGAAAGATATTTTTATAAAATTAGTATTATTTTTTAATTTTTTATAAAAGTATTTCTTTATTTGTGAAAATATTATTTTAATTTTTTTTGCAAAAATACGATTTTTTGTAACCGATATCAACTGAATGCAAATTTCGACGAGTTTCTGTAATTTCATGCAACCTCAAATTCAACAAAAAAAAACTCGATTCTGGTTGCACATATGCTTGATTTTGGTTAATTCCGTATTTTTATAAAAAAAATCAGAAAATAGTAAAATCACAAAAAAATAGAAAAAAAATAGTATTTTTGGTAATTTCTCTACATTTTATTTGGGGTGTGATCGTGACTATAATTTTCAGAAACAAAATTACCCGATCGAGTTATTAATTTATAAATTTTCGTTAATTTTTGAAAATTCGTTATCAATGAAATTCAACAACTTACAAAATTGATCAAAAAAATTTAACCGATTTATCAACGTTTTTTGATAAATCAGTCAATTTCTCTCACTCTATGAGCATCTCCAATACTACAAAATCCTTAGGTAAATAATTTAGTTGACATTCAGATGTTAAGTATGTGACATATTTAGATAATATGTAAAAAAAATTACACTCGAGTCATGTATCCAATTATAGACAATCATTTTTGATTTTTAGTTTGGCTATATTTGGCCAACCAAAAAACTCTTACCTATAATTTTACATAATTAAATATTAGAAAATACCATTAAAGTGTATATTAAATCCGTTAGTTAAAATTTTATAAGATAATAATAGCTAATCATTATAGCCAACCATTTTACATCGGTGTAATATTGGAATTACGGAAAAGTAATTAGAAGTCTTCTATGTTAAGATTTTAAACAAGTGTGGCAAGGAAAGGATGTAAAAAGGGAAAAAAAATAAAAAGTGTTGGTAAATAATTGATGATAACTTTGTCCAGCAGTGCTCTTTCGTTTTAGTTTCCTTGAAAAAAAATTATAGTATCTAGTAGTTATTTTTGTTTACAATTACTAAATTAATTCATATATGTCCGATGCAAAAAAAAAATGCTTACGTTTTGTTTTAATTTTTATGAAACGAATGTTAGTGAAGTAACGGATTTGTTATACATTTATCCCTTAATTGAACAGAAATGTGACAAATCCTAACGGCTAGCTTTGAGATTTTGTTTAGTAAAAATTCTTCTTTAAATTGACATGTTTGGTGGTGTATATGTGGGACCTCAGCATACAAACACTTTGAGGATATGGTTGACAGTGTTTGAGCAAATGTCCCGTTTGAAGTTTAAGATCTAGATACGTTGTTCGGATCGGATCGGTTTTGGGTAAAAGTTGAATCAAATTATAAAAAACGGTTTTAGAAAATTGTTATCAGCAATCGTAAATGACCAAACCGCGAAGAGCGGTTTTAGAAAATTGTTATCCTGCGGTTGCGGTTAACCGCGTCAATTGCGGTTGCGAATTTGTGGTTATTGCGGATCGATTTGCGGTTCAACCACTTATTTTAAAATAGTTAATAATTTGCAAAAAATAAATTCGGAATATTAATAAATTCAAGTTTAAATTACGTGATAAATTTGTGATGCATACTAGATTAGTTCCCGGGAATATGCCCGATTATATAATTTTTTTATAAAAATATATTTTGAAATATTTTAATTTTAATATATATTCTGTTGTGTTTACAATGTAACATAAAAAAATAGTACGACACAAATATAATATTTTATATTATCAATTTTTAATTAAATATAAAAATATAAAAGAATTTGATAAAAAAAATTAAATTAGTAGAAGAGTAATTGAAGGCCATAAAAAGGAGGAAATGAAATGAAAAGAAAAATGGGCAATAGAGAAAATGAGTGGAGGATTAATGAAAGAGAGTATTGAAAGTAAAATTAATTAGGGGGAAATGTTAGTGGAAAATATAATTTTTGAAAATTTCACCAAACAATTTTTTGAAAATTAACGAATTATGTCTAAATCGCTATTTCAATCTATTAATTATTGAATATCTATATATACTATTATAAGCAGAATACCCTTTATTTGGTAGTCCGTTACTCGGTACAGTTGTTTGGTACGACAAATAACAACCGTCAGATCTAAAGTCAGAATGATGAGAATAGTTGGATTCAATAATAAAATATTATTATATTAATATTTAAACCGCTCTCATGAATTCAGGGTTCGAACTCCGTCAACAACTTATTATATTTAAACTTTTATATTCTTTATTTTAACAATTTTTACAGGTTCAGGACTCGAGTCCTGTGAATAACATATTATATTATATTATTTATTTTCAGTTAAGTCTCAAATTATTATAAAATATATATTGTTATAACTTATTTTATTCTTCAATTTATTTTTCAACTATTGAAAATTATATTATAAAATATATTATTAAAAACTATCGAATATTAAAAACAATAGCAGATTATAGGTTAGTATATATAATAGGAATTATACGATCAAACCTCAAATTTAGTTCAATC